>NC_084631.1:9166174-9473674 GCF_033978795.1 Nerophis ophidion | reverse complement strand
GTTTGATGTCTCGGCTCGTAGCGGACATTATTTTCTATAAGTAGTCTGCTTTAATCGCATAATTACACAGTATTCTGGACATCTGTGTTGCTGAATCTTTTACAATTTGTTCAATTAATAATGGAGAAGTCAAAGTAGAAAGATGGAGGTGGGAAGCTTTTAGCCTTTAGCCACACAAACACAAATTCCCGGAGGTGAAGCTTTACTATGGATCAAAGCGGTCAAGCGAACATGGATCCCGACTGCATGTCTACCGGCAGTTTTCGGTGAGAAAATTGTGGTATAAAGTCGTCTCTTACCGGAGATCAGCGGAGCTTGCGCCGTCCATGCAGCTGCGTGACTTCAACACAACCATGGCCACACCCCTCCGACTTTAAGTACTATTTAATCTCACTAAAACACTAGCAACACAATAGCAGATAAGGGATTTTGCAGAATTATCCTAGTAAATGCGTCTAAAAACATCTGAATCGCTCTCACTTGCCCTCGCCAGTTTTTTTTTCTTTTCTAGTCCTTCACTATCAATTTCCTCATCCACAAATCTTTCATCCTCGCTCAAATTAATGGGGAAATTGTCGCTTTCTCGGTCCGAATCGCTCTTACTGCTGGTGGCTCACATTGTAAACAATGTGAGGACGTGAGGAGCCCTACAACCAGTGACATCACGCGCACATCGTCTGCTACTTCCGGTAAAGGCAACGCTTTTTTATTAGCGACCAAAAGTTGCGACCATTATCGTCGATGTTCTCTACTAAATCCTTTCAGCAAAAATATGGCAATATCGCGAAATGATCAAGTATGACACATAGAATGGACCTGCTATCCCCGTTTAAATGAAAAAATCTCATTTCAGTAGGCCTTTAACATGCTAGACCCCTCTAACGATGTCAAAATCTAGCCAAAACTTGGCCCTTGTAGTTTTTTGTGCTGCAAAAATTTACATTTTAAAGTTATTAACGTGTTATAGTGTTTAAGTTAACCTCTAAAGCCCTTTGTGGCCACATGTGTGACAGCACCTTTTAGCTCTTATTTCCAAAATTGTGTACACTACTGAATTGGGGTCTTATGGCCGCTTATGTGGACACTTATACTGCCATCTGGTGGTGTCAGAAGAGTATAACATACAATGGATTTTGGGAAAAAAAGTGTAAAAATAAGAATTACCGTATTTTTCAGACTATAAGTCGCTCCGGGGTATAAGTCGCACCTGCCGAAAATGCATAATTAAGAAGGAAAAAAATATATATAAGTCGCACTGGAGTATAAGTCACATTTTTGGGAGAAATTTATTTGATAAAACCCAACACCAAGAATAGACATTTGAAAGGCAATTTAAAATAAATAAAGAATAGTGAACAACAGGCTGAATAACCAACTGAGAAGGTGCCTGCTATGTTACGTAACATATTATGGTAAGAGTAATTTAAATAACTATAACATACAATCTGTCACTCCTAATCGTTAAATCCCATGAAATCTTCTTCCTCGAAGTCGCTTCTAAACAACTCTGCCAACTCCAAAGGTATGCGCCGCTTCCTCTTGTCGTTTTTTGCTGCATATTTCACTACGTCCAGCTTCTGCAGTACATGATTTCCTTTTCGCTGCCATTTTTGTTCAGCCCTTGTCAGTTTTTATAAGTAATTGCCAACGATGAAATGATCCATTTTAATAGCTACAGCAGTATTCAAGGAAATACGCTATAAAATATACATTAAAAAAAATTAATACTGTATTTCCTTGAATTGCCGCAGGGCATATAGTATGCGCCTGACTCGAATTACTGCCGGGTCAAACTCGTGACACTTCCCATGTCATCATTTTCAAAGTGGAGGAGGCTGATTTCAATACCGGTAATTTGAAATCGCATAAAGGGAAGAAGATTAAGAGCTATTCAGTAGGATTTAAGGTCCAAGCTTACATCACACTCAAATTTTTACTGCATACCTTTGGTAAGTGCCGAAGTGAGAAGGTTTTAAAATAATTAGCGCATGCTTACTTTTACCGCATGCCTTTGGTAAGCGCAGGAGTGAGAAGAGGTTTTGAAGTAATAAGCGCCCCGGCGGCAATTCAAGGAAATACGGTAGTTTCACCAAAAATGATTGCAGCACAAACGCTTGGCAGATTCGGGGGAGGACTGTTTATGATACGTTAATAACATAAAAACTATGGTAGTAGTACAAAAATATTTGCAGCACAAACAAATGGGACCAGTTTGGGGAAACAGTCATGAATAACTCCTTAATTACATTAAAAAAAACATAGTACGTTAAAGACTAAATTATTATAGTTAGACCAAATATTTTTGCAGCACAAACCAATGAGACAAGTTTGGGAAGATTTTGACATAGTTAAGTTCTTATTATTAATAACATGTTAATTACACGTTAACATGAAAACCATAGCCCTGCGATGAGGTGGCGACTTGTCCAGGGTGTACCCCGACTTCCGCCCAATTGTAGCTGAGATAGGCGCCAGCGCCCCCCGCGACCCCGAAAGGGAATAAGCGGTAGAAAATGGATGGATGGATGGATAAGTTCTTATTATTAATAACATGTTAATTACACGTTAACATGAAAACCATAGCCCTGCGATGAGGTGGCGACTTGTCCAGGGTGTACCCCGCCTTCCGCCCGATTGTAGCTGAGATAGGCGCCAGCGCCCCCAAAAGGGAATAAGCAGTAGAAAATGGATGGATGGATGGATGGATGAAAACCATAAAAGGTTAAATCCAAAACTATTTAATACGCAAATAATTTGGACACATTTGGGGAGATTTGGACAAAGAGGAGTTCCTAAGGATTGCTCTTGTCTCGGCAGGGCTGCAGAGGGAAGCTCGGTGATTGGCTGCAGGAGAACACGGTGACCGTGGTGGCCATGGACGTCACCCTCATGCTCACACAGGTACACGCGCTTCTTGTGTGCTCAATGCCGCTTGCCTTAGTGACGCAGCTCCCGTCAGGTCCTGCAGTTGGCGCTGGCGGCCAGTCTGTACCTGGCGTTTGGCCAGAAGACCACCGACGGGATGGCAGCTATTGACCCCGCCCACCACAACCTTGAACCCTCCTAGTAGTTTTACACACAGTGCATAGAATGCGCTGCATGTAAATACAGTACAAGACATCAATTTAGAGGAGCAAATAAAGTGTAAAGGCACGGTTGCGATTAATCACAAAAAGCTTTGCATGGATCATGTATTCACGCAGATTAATTTAAATTTAAACAGCAAGTTAATGATGTACATTCAAACAAAATACACCATTTAGATTTTGTTCAACCTTAAAGTGGTCCTATTATATATTGTTTTAAAAGTCCCACTAAAATTATTGAGGACCCAAAACGGCCTAAAAGTGTTTTCTTTTCTTTACTTTCAATGCTTAAGTCAAAAATGTTTTTAAATAGGTAAATAAGTCATAACATTTATTTAGGTTTATTACTGGTTTTGAGCGTTGACCCACTAAAGGTCTCAGGGATCCAAAAGGGTCCCACTCATTAAAGTGTGAAAATAAGTCATATATTAATATATATTATTTTTACTTTCAATGTTTACATCTTTAGATCATCTTCAGGTTCATCTGATGATTATAAGTTTTTATTTTTGTTTTATGCTTTTTGTCCCAAAAAATAATTTTTATGGCAAATATACAAAACGTGCAATTTCCCCCCCCCCCAAAAATGGCAAAGTGGAATATGCGAAGTAATTGAAACCTTAAATAGGTCAATAATTCATATTTGTTTTAATTCATTTTAATTTGTTTAAAACAAATGAGATGTAAAAAAGTCCAAAAGGGCTCCACTCATAAGTATTAAAAAAGGGTCATACATTTTTTTGTTCAACGTTTAACACCTAAGTCTTTATTTGTTATTATAGGTAAATAATTCATAACATTTATTTTGGTTTAGTATTGTTTTTGAGCAACGACAGTTTTAAAATAAAAAATCCCTTTTGGGGATCAAAAAGGGTCCCACTAATAAATTAAAAATAATTAAGATTATTATCTCAAAATAATAACTATCCATCCATCCATTTTCTACCACTTTTTCCCTTTGGGGTCGCTGGTGCCTATCTCAGCTACAATCGGGCGGAAGGCGAGGTACACCCTGGACAATTCGCCACCTCGTCGCAGTGATAATAACTAATAATCTCAAATTCATTGTTTTAAACAAATGACATAAAAAAAAAAAGTCCCACTAGAGATTTCAAAAGGGCCCCACTCATAAGTATTAAAAATTGGTCATACATTTTTTTTGTTCAATTTGTAACACTTAAGTCTTTATTTTTAAATAGGTGAATAATTCATAAAATTTATTTTGGTCCAGTTCTGTTTTTGAGCAGACAGTTAATTAAAAACAATCCCACTAATAAATTAAAAATAAGTCATATTATTTTTACTTTGAAAGCTTAAATCTCTAGATCAACTTCAGATTAATCTGTTGATTCCAAGTATTTATTTAGTTTTGTGCTCTTTTTGTCAAAGAAAACCTTATTTTTTTATGGCAAATACACAAAACATGCAATACTTCCCCTTAAAAAATGTCATAGTGGAATATTTAATGCGAAGTAATCAAAGCCTTAAATAAGTCAATACTTCACTTTTATTTATTATGATTTTTTTTTAACAAATTACTTATTTAAAAAAAAAAAAAGTCCCACTACAGATTTCCAAAGGGCCCCACTCATAAGTATTAAAAAAAAGTCATAATTTTTTTGCTCAATTTTTAACCCCTTTTATTATTTTTAAATAGGTAATAAGGGTCCCACTAACAAGTAAAAAATAAGTCATATTGTTTTAACTTAAAACGCTTAAAGCTCTAGATCCACGTCAGATTCATTTGTTGATTAAAAGCGTTTTTTTTTTTGGTGGATGCCGATTTTGTTAAAGGAAAATGTGTTTTTAATATGCAATATTTTCCCCTAACAAATATGTCAAAGTGGAACATTTGATGTGAAGTAATTGGAGCCATAAATAGGTCAATAATTCATACCAACATTGACACTATTTTTAACAAATGCTGTTAAAAAATTCAAACTAAAATGTTTTAATTTCCAAGAGCCCTACTCATAAATTTGTTAATGGTCATACAATCATTTATTTTTTTAAACTTTCAACGCTTGAATCTATATTTTTTTATTTTTAATGAGGTAAATAATTCACAACATTGATTTTTGTTCATGTTTTTGAGCAATGACAGTCACACTAAAGGTCTCAGGGATCTAAAAGTGTTCCACTCATAAAATTATTAAAAATAAGATATATATCAAACATTATTTTTATTTTAAGCACTTGAATCTCTAGATCAAGTTTAGATCTATCTGTTGATTATAGGTATTTATTTTTTTATGTTCTATGGCCTTTTTGTCATAGAAAACTTTTCCCCTATAAAATGTCAGGGGAATATTTGATGTGAAGTAAAATAAGCCTTAGTTTAATTCAAAACATTGATTTTTATTATTATTTAATGAAGTTTTTCTTTTTAAAATGCCTTTTGCCCAAAAAAAAAAACGCAAAATGTATGTAATATTGCATTGATGAATATTTGATGTGATTTTGATTCATTCTTCTTTGAGCAATGACAGTTTTTAAGTAAAAAAACAGCCTGCATGGCAACTTTATTAGATTCCACATTACAACTTTTTCTTGTGAAATTTCACTTGTTAGCTCTTTTATTTCGCTTTTTTTATGTTTTTTGAAATACTATAGAATCTGCCACGGGGCGTTAAAAAAAATTAGTTGCGGGTCGAAAATGGTCCTCTGGCTGCAGATTGGACACCCCTGTAATACAGTATGTGGATTCAATATTTGGAGGTCATACCACTGTACTCCTCTGGGGGCGATAGTGAGTCACGTGTGCAAAACAATTACAGTGAGGCAAAAAAGTATTTAGTCAGCCACCGATTGTGCAAGTTCTCCCACTTAAAATGATGACAGAGGTCTGTAATTTTCATCATAGGTACACTTCAACTGTGAGACAGAATGTGAAAAAAAAAATCCAGAAATTGATATTGTAGGAATTTTAAAGATTTGTAAATTATGGTGGAAAATAAGTATTTGGTCAACCATTCAAAGCTCTCTCTGATGGAAGGAGGTTTTGGCTAGAAATCTCACGATAAATGGCCCCATTCATTCTTTTCTTAACACGGATCAATCGTCCTGTCACCTTAGCAGAAAAACAGCCCCAAAGCATGATGTTTCCACCCCCATGCTTCACAGTAGGTATGGTGTTCTTGGGATGCAACTCAGTATTCTTCTTCCTCCAAACACAAGTTGAGTTTATACCAAAAAGTTCTATTTTGGTTTCATCTGACCACATGACATTCTCCCAATCCTCTGCTGTATCATCCATGTATCCATTTTGGTATAAACTCAACTCGTCGTGTTTGGAGGAAGAAGAATACTGAGTTGCATCCCAAGAACACCATACCTACTGTGAAGCATGGGGGTGGAAACATCATGCTTTGGGGCTGTTTTTCTGCTAAGGGGACAGGACGATTGATCCGTGTTAAGGAAAGAATGAATGGGGCCATGTATCGTGAGATTTTGAGCCAAAACCTCCTTCCATCAGTGAGAGCTTTGAATGGTTGACCAAATACTTATTTTCCACCATAATTTACAAATAAATTCTTTAAAATTCTTACAATGTGAATTCCTGGATTCTTTTTTCACATTCTGTCTCTCACAGTTGAAGTGTACCTATGATGAAAATGACAGACCTCTGTCATCATTTTAAGTGGGAGAACTTGCACAATTGGTGGCTGACTAAATACTTTTTTGCCCCACTGTATATTGACGGAGAGAAAACTTGAGTAGGCGGGACTTAGACCGGCGACATCCTTGCATTGTGCCCCTTGATGGGATAGGATCCACTCCCTGATTTGTCACCAAGGTACAGTACTCAATCATCACCCATCCCGGGATTATTGATCGGCAGGCATTATTGATACAGAAAAAAAAGTTTTTATTCTTGGAAGAACATTCCACGTTTTTTCTGCCGGTGAGTTTTTCTTGCAGTTGACCAGTCGCCCCTCACCGCTTAGTTTGTGGCCGCTCGCCGGCGTCACACGTGCACGTGCATCACGACTTGCGAGCGATGCTGGTAGAAGTCTTCCGGAAGCGTGTCTGAGATGGAAGAAAGTAGACGCTGACAACATGCTAACAAAGTCCCGGGGCGGGGTCACAGCTCGTACCGTTGCACCTGTAGCGCAGGTTGGACCAGATGATGTTTTCCTGGGAAAAGCACAAGACCCCGAGTCTCCCGCCTCTCATAGCGCTGTCAATTACCACGCCCGAGTCTGCCACCATGTTGCCGCCCTCAAAGAGACGAAGCCTGAAGTGGCGAAAAACTACAGAGTTATTTGTGCCTTCATTTTAAGGTCGCAAAGGCGGATTTGGAGCACATTTGGCACTTGATTGAAACTTTTATTAGTAGATTGCAAAGTACAGTTCATATTCCGTACAATTGACCACTAAATGGTGACACCCGGATAAGTTTCCAACTTGTTCAAGTCAGGGTCCACGTTAATCAATTCATGGTACGCACAGTGTTAGGTTTGGAACCCATCAGACAACTGGACAAATGTCCCGATTGGCTGTTTGTTCTAATATCGATCCTCAAATCAAAATATCCATACTTTATTTAAGGGGTTTCCAAACTGAATGGCCACATACTGAAAAGTTATTGTGTCAGCTTTGTATATATAGGTGATACATTAGATTTTGGCCTTTTTCATTACATACCAATGTTTTTGCCGTTTTTCTTACATTTTTATTGTTCCTTTCCCGTGTAAGAATAGAAATAATAATAATACGATGCATTACCTATTGTGTCAAAAATTCTACCTGTACAAAAATATTAATGTTTACCTTTAACAGTGTTTATTATGGTTTTTGTAATTTTCTAAATAATTTAAGTTTTGTTTTTTTATTAACAAACTAACTAAGCTTTGTATATATTTTACTATAAGTATATATTTTTTTTATAAATTCATAGGTTAGTATTCTATTTTTTTAATTAACTAATCTACACTTTGTTTATTTGAAGTATATTTAATTTTTATTCTGAGAGCTTGTAATATTTTCCAAATTAATTCGTCAGTATATTTTTGTATTAACTAACTTAAGCTTTCTTCTTTAACTATTTTATTTTGTAGGTTTATAACATTTTTCTATTTCATAAGTTGGTATTTTTTTAATAACTTAAATTTTATTAGAGACCTAATATTTTTCTAATTCATCAGTATTTTATTTATGTGACTAACTGAGCCTAACTTTGATTTATATTAAGTATTTTATTTTTATCTTGAGAACTTCTATTTTCCAAATTCAAAAGTTAGTACTACTTTTTTAAATTATGTTACACTTTGTTCATATGTTAGTTTTTTTAAAGGGTTCTAATATTTTTAAATTATATATTATTTATTTTATCAAACTAACTTAAACTTTGTTTATATTTGAAGTATTTTTTTTATTTGGAGGTTACTTGTTTAAAATTCAAAAGTTTATTCAAAAAATACTAACTTAAACTTTGTTTATATTTTTAAAAATATTTTATTTTTTAGATATGTTTATCAAATTAATAAGTCAGTATTGTTTTTTTAATTTTTTGATTAATTTGCACTTTGTATATATTAAGAATATTAAATCTTTAGATCGTCAATCAAATTAATAAATCAGTATTTTTTTTATATTTTGATTAACTAACTCACACTTTGTTTGTATTTTAAGGACATCTAATGTTTAATCCAATTAGTTAATTTAGGTCAGTATTTTTTTTTTCTGATCAACTAACCAATTATTTTAATTTGAGAGCTTCTATTTTCCAAATTAATTCATATTTTTTTAATTTTGGCTTTGTTAATGTTGAGTATTTTAATTTTTTCATTTTGAGAGCTTCTAATTTTTTCAAATTAATTAATCAGTATTTTTATTTTTTATTTAACTTAGGTTTATATTTTTATTACTTTATTTTCAGAGCTAATATTTTTCAAATTAATTTATACGTTAGTATTTTTTTTAATTAACGAGCAAACTATGGTTATTAAGTATTTTGTATTTTTAGGACAAATATTTTTTTAAATTAATTATCAAGTCATTATCTTATTTTTCTGATTAACCAACTTACAATTTGTTTATATTATAAGTATATTTTATTTTGAGAGCTAATATTTTCCAAATTAATTTATGTTAGTATTTTATTTTTTAATTACCTAACTTACAATTTGTTTATATTTCAAGCATTAGTATTTTTTTTATAAACTAACAAACTTTGTTTATGCTATTTTAAGAACTATTAATACTTTGTTTATATTTTAAGTATATTTCATTTTTATTTTGAGAGCTTCTAATATTTTCCAAATTAATTAAAATGTCAGTATTTTTTTGTATTAACTAACTTACGCTTTCTTTTATTTTTATAACTTTTTATAATATATTAAAAAAATTTAAGTTAACTATATTTTATTTATATTTTAAGTATTTTATTTTCATTTTGAGAGCGTCTAATATTTTCCAAATTACTTCATTAAGTAATATAACTTTTTTATATTACCTTACTTTGTTAAATTTTAGGTATATTTTAATTTTATTGTAAAGGGTTCTAATATTTTTTTTATTAAACTAACTTAAACTTTGTTTATATTTGAGGTAACATGTTTAAAATTAATTCACAAGTTAGTTAATTAAAACAATAGTAATTAACTTAAACTTTGTTCATATTTTTAACATTTTTAGATGTTAATGTTTATCAAATTAATAACTCAGTATTGTATTTATTTTTTGATTAACTTACCCTATGTTTATATTTTAAGAATATAACATTTTTAAAGTGTCTTTATCAAATAATAAGTCAGTATTTTTTTTAAATATTTTGATTAACTAACTTACATCTTGTTTATATTTTAAAGACATCTAATCTTTTTCCAATTAGTTAATGTTTAAATTTTTTTGATCAACTAACAACTTACACCTTTATTTTATTTTATTTTGAGAGCTTCTATTTTCCAAATTAATTAAGTTATTTTAATTTTATTTTTTTAATTTCGGCTTTGTTTATGTTTTGGGTATTTTTTCATTTTGAGAGCTTTTAATTTTTTCAAATTAATTAATCAGTATTATTATTTTTCATTTAACTAAGGTTTATATTTTAAATAACTTAGGTTTATGTTTTTAGCATTTTATTTTGAGAGCTAATATTTTTAAATTAATTTATAAGTTAGTATTAACTAGCAAACCATGGTTATATTATGTATTTTGTATTTTTTATTCTTAGGACAACTGTTAAAATTAATTATGAAGTCAGTATCTTATTTTTCTGATTAACCAACTTACACTTTGTTTATTTTTCTGATTAACCAACTTACACTTTGTTTATAAGTATATTTTATTTTGAGAGCTAATATTTTCCAAATTAATTCATGTTAGTATTTTATTTTTGAATGACCTAACTTACAGTTTTTTTTATATTTCAAGCATTAGTATTTTTTTTTAATAAACCAACAAACTTTGTTTATACTATTTTCCATCCATCCATCCATTTCTTACCGCTTATTCCCTTTTGGGGACGCTGGTGCCTATCTCAGCTGCAATCGGGCGGAAGGCGGTGTATACCCTGGACAATTCGCCACCTCATTGCAGGGCCTTATACTATTTTAAAAACTATTAATATTTTCCAAATTTGAACTTACACTTTGTTTATATTTTAAGTATATTTAATTTGTATTTTGAGAGCTTCTAATATTTTCCAAATTAATTCAAAAGTCAGTATTTTTTTGTATTTAACTTATGCTTTCTTTATTTTAACTTTTGTTTTATTTTGAAAGTTTATAACATTTTTCTATTTCATTAGTTAGTATTTTTTTAATTAATATATAAACAAAATTTAAGTGAGTTAAATATATTTTATTTTTATAATTTATTCATCAGTAATATTTTATTTTTGTAACTAACTTAGCCTAACTGATTTATATTTTAAGTATGTTATTTTTATTTTGAGAGCATCTATTTTCCAAATTAATTCATTAAGTTAGTATTACTTTTTTAAATTAGCTTACACTTTGTTCATATTTTAGTTTTATTGTAAAGGGTTGTAATATTTTTGAAATTAATTATTATATTATTTTTTTTATCAAACTAACTTAAACTTTGTTTGTATTTGAGTATTTTTTATTTTGAGGTAACATGTTTAAAATTAATTCATAAGTTAGTTAATTAAAACAATACTAATTAACTTACTTTGTTCATATTTTTAATATTATTAGATGTTAATGTTTATCAAATTAATAACTCAGTATTGTATTTATTTTTTGATTAACTTACCCTTTGTTTATATTTTAAGAATATAACATTTTTAAAGTGTCTTCATCAAATTAATAAGTCAGTATTTTCTTTTAATATTTTGATTAACTAACTTACATCTTGTTTATATTTTGAGGACATATAATCTTTTTCAAATTAGTTAATTTAAGTCAGTATTTAAATTTTTTTGATCAACTAACCAACTTACACCTTTATTTTATTTTGAGAGCTTCTATTTTCCAAATTAATTAACTAATTATTTTTATAAATTTTTTAAATTTTGGCTTTGTTAATGTTTTGAGTATTATTTTTTTTCATTTTGAGAGCTTCTAATTTGTTCAAATTAATTAATCAGTATTTATATTTTTTATTTAACTTAGGTTTATATTTTTAGTATGTCAGTATTTTTTTCAAATATTTTGATTAACTAACTTAAATCTTGTTTACATTTTAAGGACATCTAATGTTTAATCCAATTAGTTAATTGAAGTCAGTATTTTTTTTTGGATCAACTAACCAACTTACACCTTTATTTTATTTTGATAGCTTCTATTTTCTATATTAATTCATATGTTTTATTTTATTTTTTAAATTTTGGCTTTGTTAATGTTTTGAGTATTTTTTTCATTTTGAGAGGTTTTAATTTTTTCAAATTAATTCATCAGTACCGTATTTTTCGGACTATAAGTCTCAGTCTTCTCCACAGTCCAGGTGATTGTAGTTTGGCCAAGTCTCACCCCCATGCAAACTACAAAAAAAAAACGCGACGTATAGTCCGAAAAATACGGTATTTTTATTTTTATTTTTAACTAAGGTTTATATTTTAAGTAACTTAGGTTTATGTTTTTAGTATTTCATTTTGAGAGCTAATATTTTTCAAATTATTTTATAAGTTAGTATTTTTATTAACTACCAAACTATGGTTATATTAAGTATTTTGTATTTTTTATTTTTAGGAAAACCGTTTTTTAAATTACTTATCAGGTCAGTATCTTATTTAACCAACTTACTTTTGATCAACTAACCAACTTACACCTTTGTTTATTTTATTTTGAGAGCTTCTATTTTCCAAATTAATTAATAATTTATTTGTATTTATTTTTTTTAATTTTGGCTTTGTTAATGTTTTGAGTATTTTTTCATTTTGAGAGCTTCAAATTAATTAATCAGTATTTGTATTTTTTATTTAACTAAGGTTTATATTTTGAGTAACTTGGGTTTATGTTTTTAGTATTTTATTTTGAGAGCTAATATTTTTAAAATTAATTTATAAGTTAGTATTTTTTTATCAACTAGCAAACAATGGTTATATTAAGTATTTTGTATTTTTCTATTTTTAGGACAACTGTTTTTAAATGATCAAGTCAGTATCTTATTACTTTTTTAAATTAACTTACACTTTTTTTATATTTTAGGTATATTTTAGTTTTATTGTAAAGGGTTCTAATATTTTTGAAATTAATTATATTATTTTTTTACCTAACTAACTTAAACTTTGTTTATATTTGAGTATTTTTTATTTTGAGGTAACATGTTTAAAATTAATTCATAAGTTAGTTAATTAAAACAATACTATTTAACTTAAACATTGTTTATATTTTTTAAATATTTTTAGATGTTAATGTTTATAAAATTAATAACTCAGTATTGTTTTTATTTTTTGATTAACTTACCCTTTGTTTATATTTTAAAAATATTAAATTTTTAAAGTGTCTTTATCAAATTAATAAGTCAGTATTTTTTTTTAATATTTTGATTAACTTACATCTTGTTTATATTTAGGACATCTAATCTTTTTCCAATTAGTTAATTTAAGTAAGTATTACATTTTTTTTTGATCAAATAACTAACTTACACCTGTGTTTATTTTATTTCAAAAGCTTCTATTTTCCAAATTAATTAAGTTATTATTTATTTTAAAAATGTTGGCTTTGTTAATGTTTTGGGTATTTTTTTAATTTTGAGAGCTTCTAATTTTTTCAAATTAATTAATCAGTATTTTTATTTAACTAAGGTTTATATTTTGAGTAACTTAGGTTTATGTTTTTAGTATTTTATTTTGAGAGCTAATATTTTTCAAATTAATTTATAAGTTTGTATTTTTTTTATTAACTAGCAAACTATGGTTATATTAAGTATTTTGTATTTTTTATTCTTAGGATAACTGTTTATATTATATAAGTATATTTTATTTTGAGAGCTAATATTTTCCAAATTAATTCATGTTAGTATTTTATTTTTGAATTACCTAACTTACAATTTTTTTATATTTCAAGCATTAGTAATTTTTACAAACTTTGTCTATACTACTTAAGAACTATTATTTTCCAAATTTGAACTTACACTTTGTTTATATTTCCAGTGGATTTAATTTTTATTTTGAGAGCTTCTAATATCTTTTAAATGAATTCAAAAGCCAGTATTTTTTTTGTATTAACTAACTTAAGCTTTCTTTATTTTAACTATTTTATTTTGAAAGTTTATAACATTTTTCTATTTCATAAGTTAGTATTTTTTAAATTAATATATAAACAAAATTTAAGTTAGTTAAGTATATTTTATTTTTATTTTGAGACCTTATTTTTCTAATTTATTCATCAGTAATATTTTATTTTTTATTTATGTAACTAACTTAGCCTAACTGATTATATTTTAAGTATTTTATTTTTTATTTTGAGAGCGTCTAATATTTTCCAAATTAATTCATTTAGTTAGTATTACTTCTTTAAATGAACTTACACTTTTTTTATATTTGAGGTATATTTTAGTTTTATTGTAAAGGGTTCTAATATTTTTGAAATTAATTATTATATTATTTTTTTACCAAACTAACTTAAACTTTGTTTATATTTGGAGTATTTTTTATTTTGAGTTAACATGTTTAAAATTAATTCATAAGTTAGTTAATTAAAACAATACTAATCAACTTAAACGTTTATATTTTTTTAAATATTTTTAGATGTTAATGTTTATCAAATTAATAACTCAGTATTGTTTTTATTTTTTGATTAACTTACCCTTTGTTTATTTTAAGATTATTACATTTTTAAAGTGTCTTTATCAAATTAATAGGTCAGTATTTTTTATAAATATTTTGATTAACTAACTTACATCTTGTTTATATTTTAAGGACATCTAATCTTTTTCCAATTAGTTAATTTAAGTCAGTATTTCAATTTTTTTTGATCAACTAACTTACACCTGTGTTTATTTTATTTCGAGAGCTTCTATTTTCCAAATTAATCAATAAGGTATTTTTATTTATTTTAAAAATGTTGGCTTTGTTAATGTTTTGGGTATTTTTTTAATTTTGAGAGTTTCTAATTTTTTCAAATTAATTAATCAGTATTTTAATTTTTTTATTTAACTAAGGTTTATATTTTGAGAGCTAATATTTTTCAAATTAATTTACAAGTTAGTATTTTTTTTATTAACTAGCAAACTATGGTTATATTAAGTATGTTGTATTTTTCTATTTTTAGGACAACTGTTCTTTTAAATGATCAAGTCAGTATCTTATTTTTCTGATTACACAACTTAGACTTTGTTTATATTATAAGTATATTTTATTTTGAGAGCTAATATTTTCCAAATTCATTTTAGTATTTTATTTTTGAATTACCTAACTTACAATTTGTTTATATTTCAAGTATTAGTATTATTTTAATAAACTAACAAACTTTGTTTATACTATTTTAAGAACTATTAATATTTTCCAAATTAATTTGAGTTTTATTATTTTTTAATTACCTGACTAACTTAGACTTTTTGTTTATATTTTAGGTAAATTATATTTTTTATTTTAAGAGCTTTAATAGCTTTTAATTGAGTAAATGAGTATTATTTAATTGTATATTACCTAACTTATACTTTTATATTTGAAGTATATATATATGTATGTTTGTTTTTTTTAAAGCACCCAATACTTTTCAAACTAATTATTGATATTTTGAGAGCTTCTAATTTTTTCCAAATTCATTCATAAGTTGTTGTTTTTTAAATGAAGTAACTTCATCATTTTTTATATTTTTAATTTTTAGAGCTTCTAATGTTTATCAAATTAATTAAGTTAGTTTTTAATTTTTGTATTAACTAATTTATGTTTTGTTTATAATGAATGTATTTCTATTTTGAAAGTTTATGTTTTTGAAATTCATTAAGTTAGTTTTTTTTTTTAACAAACAAAATATAAACAATGTTTAAGTTAGTTAAAGCATATTTTATTTTGAGAACTTCTAATATTTTTCTAATTAATCAGTATAATTATTTTTTTAACTAACTTAGACTTTGGTTTTATTTAAGTATTTTTCATTTTGAGAGCTAATATTTTTCAAAATAATTCATGTGTAGGTATTATTTATTTTTAAATTAAACATTTTCTATGTTAAATATTTTATTTTTAGGACGTCTGTTTTTTCAAATTAATAATAAGTCAGTAACACTTTGTTTATATTTTAAGTATATTATAGTTTTATATTGAGCGCCTCTAATATTTAGCTAATTCATAATGTAATTTTTAATTTTTTCATTAACTTACACTCGTTTATATTTTAACTATATTTTAATTTTAAAGCTTTTTTTAAAAGGTTATTTGAACCTGAACACTGTGGGTAGCGTTTTTTTTCTTTCCCTTTGTCATGAAAAAGGGAGGTTTTTGTCATGAAAAATGGGGGTTTTTTTTGGTGGGTGCACTAATTGTAAGTGTATCTTGTGTTTTTTATTTTGTTTTAATAAATTAAAAAAATATATTTAAATTAATAAAAAATTATTCTGCGGCCCAGTACCAATCGAGCCCCACTGCTCTAAATGGTCCTTTGCCACCTCAAAATTAAGGCACAAAGAGTAATGGACAGTTGTAGGCCAGGCGCTCTTACCTGATATAGCCCACCTGGGGGCGGTGGCTGAGCTGCCAGCGGTATGACGTCTTGTCCTTCCAGCCGACGTTCCTCGGATCCTTCCAGAGAAGCGTGGCCTCGCCGGTTGTGTCCCCCGTGTGCCACAGCGCATTCCTTAGGAACGGACCGGGTCCGGTACGAGACTTCACCACCTGCCACGCACGCACACCAACATTAAAGAAGTCTTTTTAAAGAAACGCAAGAACAGGACCTGAGGACCTTCAGGTGCAAGGCGGCTGTGGCGAGAGCGTGGAAGGGCGTGGCCTGCCAGTATTCCTGCTGCGTCTGCTTCCACATGACGGCGTAGAAACTGGACGAGTCCTGGTAGGCGAAGACGAAGCCGGCGTAGTCGTCGTCTGTCACCGTGTTGACGTGAAACGTCCCCTCGAAGTCCACGCCGTTGAACGCCGTGTAGCCTGCCGACACACACACACACACAAAGTTCTGCTTACTGGTATCTAGCGTTAAGGGGGCGGCCGGAAGGGCACGTACCGATGGCGAGACCCGGGTCACTGTTAGTGGTCTGGACAATCTCCATTCCCTACGCGTTGAATCGTCGAAGGTCAGAGGTCAGGATGCCGCCAAGGCGAACAATCGGGGCTCACCTGGTTTAGAACCACCCAGTTGGGGTCAATCTGGGTGTCACTCTCTGGGTCCAATACGACCGTTTGGTAAGCCCGGAAGTCAGTCAATGTCACCTCGGCGCTCTCGGGACACGCATCAACCGCATCCCAGACGCTGTCGTTGTCGAAGTCGTCCTCGCACACGTCCCCCACCCCGTTTACTGAGCACACACATGGAGACAGGTGTGATTAAAGACAGGAGAGAAAGAGACGTGAAGACAGGTGTGATAGAGACATTAAAACAGGTGTGATAGAGATGTAAGGACAGGGGTGAGAGAGGTGATGACAGGTGTGACAGACAAATGAAGACAGGTGTCATAAAGACACGGAAACAGGTGTGAGAGACGTGATGACAGCTGTGACAGACAAATTAAGACAGATGTGATGGAAGACAGGTGTGATAGAGACACAAAGACAGGTATAATGGAAGACAGGTGTGATAGATACATGAAGACAGGTCTGAAAGAGACATGAAGACAGGTGTGATAGAAGACAGGTATAACACAGACATGAAGACAGGTGTGATAGAGGACTGGTGTAATAGAGACGCGAAGACAGTTGTGATGAAAGACCGGTGGGTGTTATAGAGACGCAAAAACAGTTGTAATGGAAGACAGGTGTGAGAGAGACGCGAAAATAGGTGTGATGGAAGAAAGGTGTGATAGAGACCCGAAGACAGGTGTGATACAGACATGAAGACGGGTGTGATAGAGATGTAAGGACAGGTGTGAGAGAGGTGATGATATCTCTGACAGACAAATGAAGACAGGTGTCATAAAGACACGAAAACAGGTGTGAGAGACGTGATGACAGCTGTGACAGACAAATGAAGACAGATGTGATAGAAGACAGGTGTGATAAGAGTTATGAAGACAGGTGTGAAAGAGACACAAAGACAGGTGTGATGGAAGACAAGTGTGATAGATACATGAAGACAGGTGTGAAAGAGACACAAAGACAGGTGTGATGGAAGACAAGTGTGATAGATACATGAAGACAGGTGTGATCGAGACATGAAGACAGGTGTGATAGAGATGCGAAAACAGGCGTGATCGAGACATGAAGACAGGTGCGAGAGATGAAAGGACAGGTGTGAGAGACGTGATGACAGCTGTGACAGACAAGTGAAGACAGGTGTGATAGAAGACAAGTGTGAAAGACAAATGAAGACAGATGTGATAGAGACACGAAGACAGGTGTGATAGAGACATGAAGACAGGTGTGAGAGATGAAAGGACAGGTGTGAGAGGCGTGATGACAGCTGTGACAGACAAATGAAGACAGGTGTGATAGAGACACGAAGACAGGTGTGATAGAGATGTTAAGGACAGGTGTGATAGACGTGATGACAGCTTGACGGACAAATGAAGACAGGTGTCATACAGACATGAAAACAGGTGTGATAGAGACATGAAGACAGGTGTGAGAGCCGTGATGACAGATGTGACAGACAAATGAAGACAGGTGTCATAAAGACACAAAAACAGGTGTGATAGAGACACAAAGACAAGTGTGAGAGACGTGATGACAGATAAATGAAGACAGATGTGAAAGAGATGTAAGAGAGGTGATGATAGCTGTGACAGACAAATGAAGACAGATGTGATAGAAGACAGGTGTGATAGAGACACGAAGACAGGTGTGATAAGAGTTATGAAGACAGGTGTGAAAGAGACACGAAGACATGTGTGATGGAAGACAAGTGTGATAGATACATGAAGACAGGTGTGATAGATGAAAGGACAGGTGTGAGAGATGAAAGGACAGGTGTGAGAGGCGTGATGACAGATGTGACAGACAAATGAAGACAGGTGTGATAGAAGACAAGTGTGAAAGACAAATGAAGACAGATGTGATAGAGACACGAAGACAGGTGTGATAGAAGACAAGTGTGAAAGACAAATGAAGACAGATGTGATAGAGACACGAAGACAGGTGTGATAGAGATGTTAAGGACAGGTGTGATAGACGTGATGGCAGCTGTGACGGACAAATGAAGACAGGTGTCATAAAGACATGAAAACAGGTGTGCTAGAGACATGAAGACAGGTGTGAGAGCCGTGATGACAGATGTGACGGACAAATGAAGACAGGTGTCATAAAGACACGAAAACAGGTGTGATAGAGACACAAAGACAAGTGTGAGAGACGTGATGTCAGACAAATGAAGACAGGTGTGAAAGACAAATGATGACAGATGTGAGAGAGACACGAAGACAGGTGTGGGAGAGACACGAAGACAGGTGTGAGAGACGTGAAGACAGGTGTGATAGAGACACAAAGACAAGTGTGAGAGACGTGATGATAGACCAATAAAGACAGGTGTCAAAGACAAATGACAGATGTGATAGAGACACAAAGACAGGTGTGAGAGACGTGAAGACAGGTGTGACAGACAAATGAAGACAGGTGTGAAAGAGTCATGAAGACAGGTGTGATAGAAGACAGGTCAAAGGTTGTATTTACGATTAGAATCTTTCTGGTTGGGGTTGACAATGAGACGACAGTTGTCACGGTCATCAGGGACGTCGTCGTTGTCGTCGTCGTGGTCACAGTCGTCGCCGAGGCCGTCGTTGTCTGAATCTAACTGGGAACTGTTTGGAATGTCAGGACAATTGTCTCTGTCGTCCTGGTGACCGTCTCCATCCCTGCACACACACACACACCCACACACGTTTGCTGACGTTACCATGACAACGCGTCTTTCTGCGTGTGTGTCGTACGTGTCCTGGTTCGTATCACATATGTCTCCCACCAGGTCGTCATCCAGGTCGGTCTGAAAAAACAAATGGAACACTTGCAGGACGATGTACAATATGATGGTGTGTGTGTGGTGCGTGTGTGTGTATGTACTTGTGTCGGGTTGCTGAGTTCAGGACAGGTGTCACACGCGTCTCCAGCACCGTCACGATCTCGGTCTGTCTGCATGGGATTGGGAATCTTTGGACAGTTGTCCAGGACGTTTGGAATACCTACACACACGCACACACACACACACACAAGATTGTAAACCCTACATTCTTTATTTTTGTACAAATGATAGTTGTCACATCACAACCCTCACTCTGCTGTGAGGTGAAAAAAATATGTACACATACAATTACATACATATGTGTATGTATATACATACATGTGTGTATATATATATATAGTGTATACATATACACATACATATATGTGTATGTATGTATATATATAGGTATACATATATGTCTACATATGTGTATATATTTAGATATATAATAGTGTGTGTACATATGTGTATATATATATATACACATACATATGTATGTATATTTATACATATGTATACATATGTGTGTTGATGTATATACATGTGTATACATATATATATATATATGTATACATATATATACACACATATATACATGTGTGTATATATACGTGTATACACACATATGTATGTATGTATATTTATACATATGTATACATATATGTGTGTGTGGATGTATATACATGTGTATACATATATATATATATATGTATGTATACATATATATACACACATACATGTGTGTATATATACACACATGTATGTATGTATATTTATACATATGTGTATATATATACACATATTTGTATGTATATATATTTATACATAAATATGTGCACATATACACAATATATATGGTATACATATGTGTGTATATGTATACATATACGTATATATATATATAAAAACACACACATATATATATATATATATGTATGTCTGTATATCTATACATGTGTATATATACACACATATATATGCATGTATGTTTATACATGTGTATATATACACACAATATATGTAAATATATATCGTATGTGTGTATTTATGTATATGTATACATACATATATATAATACATATGTATAATATATACACACATAAATGTGTATACATATATATGTTTATGCATATATATGTATATAAATGTGTGTGTATATATATACACACACACATATATGTATGTATGTATATACATATGTGTATATATATATACACATTTGTATATTTATACATGTGTATATATGTACATAATATATATGTAAATATATATACATCTAAGTGTGTATATATATATATATAAATACACACACGTGTGTATTTATGTATATACTGTATACATGTGTGTGTGTGTATATATATATATATATATATATATATATATATATATATATATATACACACACACATATATATATTATGTGTATAGTACTTATATATACATAATACATGTGTATTAGGATGTAGAGTATACCGGTATAGTACTGCGATACTAGTGAATCACATTCAGTACTATATCGTCTCTATACGCCCCCCTCTACCCCTCTATTTTGATACTCTTTTGACGCCTTACTGTACCATCTCCGTCGATGTCGAGGTCGCACGCGTCACCTCGCGCGTTCCCGTCGGTGTCCGTCTGCTCGCTGTTGGCCACGTTAGGACAGTTGTCACACGCATCCCCAAAAGAGTCGCTGTCAGAATTCTGCTGGTCTTTGTTGGGGACCAGACGACAGTTGTCCTGTCGGAATGGAAGACATGTCACGTGACGCCGCGTCTACACTTACCAGCGCTCTCGCTCACCTCCACGTTTTTGATGCCATCTCCGTCCGCATCCTGGTCGCACTGATCGCCGATGCCGTCATTGTCGGCGTCTTCCTGACCCGAGTTGGGCGTGGACACGCAGTTGTCCTGAAGGCACGACAACGCGCTGTGACTTCTGGCCCATGGTCACATGACCGACACTCACCTGTTTGCAGTGTTTGTTGTTGTCCACGCAGGGCAGCGAACGGTCGGGGAAACCGTCAATGTCCGTGTCCACGCCGCACGTGTTTCCGTTCCCCGCCCAGCCCACGTTACACTGCGCGCACACGCACACACACACACACATAAAAAAAATGGTGTTTCGTTTTGGGTTTGAAATTACCAACCTTGCAGGAAACATCCCCGTTCCTCTCGATGGTGCAGTGGGCATGTCTGTCGCAGGGGTTGAAGGTCAAGGCGGCGCAGGAGTTGAGGGTGAAGCAACCCGTCGTCTGGTTGCCAAGGAAACCGGATTTACACCCTCCACACCTGAATGAGCCCTGTGAGACGCAGAGGGTCAACACACAAAGTGGCTGCCTCTGTCCCGCCCACTCTACCAGGATATGGGAGGAGCCTGACGTCAACTCACCACTGTGTTGATGCACACAGAGTTTGGCATGCAGGCGTCCGGCAGATCCACACACTCATCAATATCCACACACTCCTGTAAAACACACACACACACAAGCACGGAACACAAACACACACACACACACACACAAATAGGATACTTCAGTGTTGTCCAAAGTGTGGTCTGGAGGCCATTTTAAAAATCCAATTACAAAAAAACAAAAAGTGGAATAAAAGAGCCAACAGGTGAAATGTAACGAGAAAAAGTTGCAATGTTGACTACAATAACAAAACTGCCACGCAGGCTGTTTTTTATCTTTAAAACTGTCATTGCTAAAAAGGTATTGACCTATTGAAGGCACCAATCACATCAAATCACTTCGACATATTTTTAGGAATACGCGATTTGCCTTAAAAAAAAAAAGTTTTCTTTAAAAAAAAAGACATAAAACAAAAAAAATGTAAACTTATAATCAACATATAAATCTGAAGTTGATTTAGAGATTCAAGCATTCAAAGTAAAAATAATATATATTGCCATTGGATATACTTTTACACTCTAATGAGTGGTACCGTTTTGGATCTCCGAGACCTTTAGTGTGATTTTTTTTTTTTTTTTTTTAAACCGTCATACCTCAAAAAAAAATCATCAAAATCAACATTTTTATGAATTATTTACCTACCGGTATTTAAAAAACATGAAACATGATAAGAATAAAGATTTAAATGTTGAAAGTAAAAAGTATGATCTTTTTTCAACACTTCTCCAAAATTTTAGTGGGACTTTTTTTGATAATTGGCATTTGTTTCAACAGACGAATCTGAAGATGATCTAGAGATTTAAGCATTGAAAGTAAAAATAATATATATTGATTTAGGACTTATTTTTACACTTTTATGATTGGAACCCTTTCAGACTCCCAAAATCTTTAGTGTGATTTTTAGTGTGAAACTGTCATTGCTCAAAAACAATAACAAACCAAAATCAATGTCGTTAGGAGTTATATACCCATTTTAAAAACACAAAAAATGTGTTGAAAATAAAAAATGTATGACCATTTTTTTAAACTTTTATGAGTGGGGCCTTTTTGGAATCAGAAACATTTAGTGGGACTTTTTTTTCTTTAAATGGCAGTTCTTTAAAAACGTATAATTAAAATCAATGTTTTTAAAAGATTTTGGTGGTTATACAATTACTTCACATCAAATATTTCACCTGGAAAACATTTTTTGGGGAAAATATTGCATATATAAAACACAACAACAATGTTTTCTTTGACAAAAACGGCATAAAATATATTTTTTAATTATAATTAACGGTTAATGTTGAAGTTAAAGTAGTGATTTAAGCGTTGAAAGTAAAAATAATATACATTGATAAGATTTATTTTGAACACTTTTATAAGTGGGACCATTATGGATCCCGGTGGTATTTATTTATATATTTTGCTCCTAAGATAAACATCTCAACTCAAAATGGATATGGATTTTATTGACAATAAAAAATACTTTAACTGGAGTAATGCCAGATTTTGTATAGTACAGAATTTGTAGGAGTACTTGCTTTGTGAGGAGCTACACCATGTTTAAATACCAGTTTCACGCTGTACCACAAAATGTGGATTATTACAATCATGTTTTGATTGTCAGAGATGTTTGGTTATGTAATATGTGATATTTCTATGAATAAATGCTTCTGATATTCCGTAAATTACGTATTGTACAAGTTAATGGTATTTTTATATCTGCATAACAATGTCTTAACCTTCTCAGTTTACTATTAAGTGTACCGTACATTGCGGACAACATGCCGCTACCTATTTCTTAGCTTTAGAACCCTGTGGCTTATAAAACGGAGCGGCTAATTTATGGATTTTTTTTTCGGGAATGCCCATTTTGTTTTGTTTTCAATAGTTTGCATTAAACCCAAGCAGAGGACTGAAATGGTGTGTTATTTGTGCTATGGCGCCATCTTTTGAACGAGTTTGCTCACTGCAGTTGAAAATGTACTTCCTGTTTTGATGCTGTAAACTGGAAATAAGCGTCCACAGCGTTTTCCTCAAAAATATTCTTCATTCATCACTCCAAGCAACGTTTGTAAGTTTTACAATATAACAAACTCTTCTAACTCACTAAACTGTCCCATGTGTGATGTTCATAGGAGTGTTTATACATATTTGCACATGCTACCGTAATGTAATGCGCGTCGTTAATATTAACTAATATGGGAACACGTTTGCGAGTGTCTTTGTTAGTATTATTAACTTCCAATGGCATTATTTTTGTATTGTTTTAATTTCACAAATTCCTCAGTATATTCACCCAATCATCACCGTGGAGTTATTGAGTCTGTTTAGCTGATTGGAGAGCTTCCGCAGCGAGTTGGTCCATGACGATGACTTCTGTTTTGTTTGATCAGCCGTTTTAATTGGAAACAATTAATGTAAGTAAATAAACATTTACAGAATATTTCTGAGTAAATAACTAATTTCAGTACGTATGTATCCGTGGCTCATAGTGCGGCTAATATTTGGAAAAATATTTTTTTCTTCTAAAATTTTTTTGCGTACAGCTTATATAGTCAGGAAAATATGGTAATATTCAACCTGCTAAACATTCTTTAATCGAGGACTATCAACCATAACATGTTATTAAAAAATATACACAATATTTCAGCCTGCCCCAAAAATTCCCCTTCAACATTCCCAACTCATGTACTAGCATTCATTTAGGTAGAAATATCACAGATTACATTACAAAACATCTTTGACAAAGCATGATCGGAATGTAGGACATGTCACTGGAGTTAGACCGGGTATGAAACGTAGTGCTTTTATTTTGAAGCGGGAAGTGTGTGATTGGTTTGAGAAGGTGTCTTGACTCGTCCTGACTGTTTGCAATAAAAAAGTGCCCTCCTGCCTACCGTCTGTCATTTTTACTGAGCTTTTATGCCATCTTACCAAAGCAGTTATGGTAACAATCTACATTTTATGTTATTAATGCACTAAACTGTAATCCAAACACAGAATTGAAGCTCCTCCAACCTCTCTGAATGCCAGCGAGGCAGCAGGCGTTTGCTCCTGCGAAGATGGCGAAAAATAGTATTTTCTTGTCGGGAGAACAACTTGTATTGACTTTGGACCTGGTATTTCCATAATGTACCCTTTTCCTTGTCCATTTCTGATCGCTATTTTCCTGCTTGTGGCTCATCAGTAACTGGGGAACACAGCCACATTTCAAATAGGTATCAATTCAAATATGTTGTATGAATATATAAAAATAATAATATATTATATAATATAAAATATTATATTATAGAAATAAAACTATAAAAAATATATATTGTATAAATATTATATTAAATATTATTACATGCTCCTTAATCGCCCATCAAAAACTTAGTGCCGTTAAAGGAAAATATAGTTAACGTGTTATAATCACATTAACTTTGACAGACCTAAAAAAATATATTATTTTGGGTCGAGACCTTTAACACTCACCTAAATGGACAGGATACAATATTTATTGTATTGGTTTGAATATGGAAAAATATCAAAATGGTTCAATTATCAGTCTACGACCTTCAGCGGAGAAACTTTAGACACCCCTGGACTACTTTCTGTGTTTGTGCGTTTGTGAGACCTGCTTGTGTGCCTTGGCATAGCCAAGCCCCGTGCCGACCAGTGGTGCCCCCCTCAGGCCAGGAGGACATGACAGACAGCTGAAGCCGCCCATTGTGTTGACACAGGCGTCGGGAGAGAAACACGGGTACGCCGCACACTGGTGGAGCAAAGGATGACATCACATGGTGGTTTGTGCGCGCGAACGTGCACTCTTTACCTCATTCACGTCATGACAGTGTGTGCCGTTGCCGGTGGTCCCGGGCGGGCAGCGTCCGCAGGTGTACCCAGGGAAGTGTGGGCTGTCGGTGCAGTCCACGCCTTCGTGACACGGGTTGGGCGAGCAGCGTGAGCGTGGCTCATGGAATCCTGCGGACACACACGGATGTCTTCAATCAGGTCCTCAAACACACAGAAGTCGCGGGCGAGCGATGACTCACCACAAACTTGACATTCCAAGACGGTGTTCCTCATCAGCGACATCTCCTTCACCTGGACAACACCTGGATGTCACATGCTTGTGTGTACGTGTGTGTGTGTGTGTGTGTCACCTGCTCCCTGATGTCCTGTCGTAGTTCTCCAAGGATCTGATTGAAGATGACCAGCTGACCAATGAGAGCTTTAGCATGATCAGCTGATGGGAAAAAAATAAAATGGGTGATGATTGATAATGGGTGATTGATTGTGGGTGATTGATGGCACGCACTCACCCAGGATGGCCTGGATGTCTTGGCCCCCTGCAAAGACAAATGAATTAAAACAAAGAATGTACAGAAAATTAAGATTGTAGTAATTTCATTCCTGTTAGTGCATTTCGAAACACTCTCTCTTCATATTTTAAATCCTAATAACTCTTACCCTGACCGAAGGAAAAAAGTGCAAAGCATTCTTTTTAGCTGACATTTTATTCTAAATCAGTGGTTTCCCAAACTACGGTCTACAGGCCGGTCCGGGTCCACGGGATGTCACAAGTTAAAAAAAAATGTATAGACAAATGTTGGATACTTCTGTTGTTGCCTAATTTGTATTTGACATAATTAAATGTTTGGATATATTTAATGTTTGGCACAGCCAGACTGGAGCTGGAGGGTACTGACAGAAAAAAAAGTGGACAATTGTGGGGACAAAACCAAAAAATAAATAAAAATAAATTATATACCGTATTTTTCGGATTATAAGTCGCTCCGGAGTATACGTCGCACCGGCCGAAAATGCATAATAAAGAAGGAAAAAAACATATATACGTCTCACTGGAGTATAAGTCGCATTTTTGGGGGAAATTTATTTAATAAAACCCAACACCAAGAATAGACATTTGAAAGGGAATTTAAAATAAATAAAGAATAGTGAACAATAGGCTGAATAAGTTTACGTTATATGAGGCATAAATAACCAACGGAGAATGTGCCTGGTATGTTAACGTAACATATTATGGTAAGAGTCATTCAAATAACTATAACATATAGAACATGCTATACGTTTACCAAACAATCTGTCACTCCTAATCGATAAATCTGATGAAATCTTCTTCTTCGATGTCGCTTCTAATTAACTCGGCCAACTCCAAAGGTATACGCGGCTTCATCTTGTCGTTTTCTACTGCATATTTCACTACTTCCAACTTGTAATCTGCAGTACATGATTTCCTTTTCGGTCAGCCCTTCTCAGTTTTTATAAGTTACCGCCAACGATGAAATAATCCATTTTAATAGTTACGGCAGTAGCATATAGCATATAGCAGTTAGCATCCCATGACCCACATTGCACTTCTGCCATGACCCTCCCCCGCCGAATTCTTATTGGTTGACGTGTATGTGACGATTGCTGACGTGTGTGACGATTGCTGACATTTTCTTCGTCTCTTCCGCGAAATAGATAAATAATATTATTTGATATTTTACGGTAATGTGTTAATAATTTCACACGTAAGTCGCTCCGGAGTACATGTCGTACCCCCGGCCAAACTATGAAAAAAACTGTGACTTATAGTCCGAAAAATATGGTGTGTATATATATATATATATATATATATATATATATATATCCATCCATCCATCCATTTTCTACCGCTTATTCCCTTTCGGGGTCGCGGGGGCGCTGGCGCCTATCTTAGCTACAATCGGGCGGAAGGCGGGGTACACCCTGGACAAGTCGCCACTTCACCGCAGGGCCAACACAGATAGACAGACAACATTCACACTCACATTCACACACTAGGGCCAATTTTTAGTGTTGCCAATCAACCTATCCCCAGGTGCATGTCTATACACACACACACACACACACACACACACACACACACACACACACACACACACATATATATATATATATACACACACATACATATGTGTATACACACACACACATATATATATATATATATATATAGTGTATATATATATATATATACACACACACACATACTATATATACACACACATATATGTATATATACATATATATACATATATACACAAACACACATGTATATATTTATATATACAAACACACACATATATATATATATATATATATATATATATATACATACACACATAAATATATATACACACACACACACACATATATATATATATGTATATATATATACACACACACACACATATACATAAATACACACTCACATACATTTTTTTCCCTATTTTTTGGGAATTTTATACGACATGAACACATGTTTATTATTTGTGTGTATCCTAAATAGTAAAATACAGCACGCACGAGGTAGCTAACAATGCAGCTAATGGAAATACACTATTCCACCCATAAAGCCCTCTAAAAACATCCAAAACCCGCCAACAATACTCCATGTACTGTACATGTCGTGACCTGAATATTAAAGTATTAGCAATGTTGTTATTTATTATAAGCGCTAACAGAGACAATTACAGAGAGCTAACAAGCTAATACTGCTATATTGACATATTGAGCTTCTGCATCGCCTCTGAGTTGTTGAAAGTTAATTCTAGATTATAAATCATGCCTCTCACCTGGATAGTAGAAGGTTGTGGACATAAACCCACAAGGTGGTCAACTTTGACATCCAACTTAGACCCAGAGATAGCGGATAGACAAAAAAACGCTAGTTTGCGGCAACTTTTTTTTTAATCCCTTTGTGAGGATTATAATTCTTCATCTAAACTGTAAAATATAAACATCACATCAGTCGGCATCCCTGTGAGAGCAGACATTGTACAGCAATTGTTTTTTATGTTTGTATATCTTGTTCAGCATTTAGCAATACTGCTACATGATGCTTAGTGTTTGTTGAAGGAAAAAGCGAACGTTGTGATGAGTCTGTGAATTTAATACGCCGACGTATGCTTAAAATGATCAAAATACGTAAATAATACATGTTATGATTATTGTATGATCGTTATTATGATGTTATTACTACATTACATACATACAGCATGTATATAAAACCTTGCAGGTTTTTGGATGTTTTAAAGCGCTTTATAGGCAGAACAGGGCGACGCCCATTGGCTCTTGTTTGGCTGACTTTTATTTGGGAGTTTGAATGCATAAAAAATTAAAGCGTGTTGTCGTACATTTTTATTGTACGTGTACAGTGACAATAAAAGGAATTTAATTCCATTCTATTTACAGGTTAACATTTTAATAAGGGTTGACATGGTTGCATGACTGGAGAGTTTCCAGGTGAAAGCAGGGGTGTGGCTACTGAACTGTCATGTGAGCTCACCTAAGTTGTGGGAGGAGTCACCTTGAAAAGGACAATCAATCAGGACGCCGGCTTTTGCGACACTGCCCCCGAGAGCCACTTGTAAGGACACCACAGAGCCCTGAAATCACCGACAAGGAAGCGCAAATAATTCATTAATATTCATAAAGGAGTTTATGTGTGTAAGGTGGCGTGGCTAAGCCAACCTGCAAGCGAGCATACGCCTTCTGTCCGTTTCGGATCTCTACCATCTCCGCCTCTCGCGGCAGGGGCAACAGGTGCGGCGCACCCTCAACCGAGTCAGCCAATCGGCAGTCCACGTAGAGCTCTGCTCTCATGCTGTCCCGTTGGAGGCCGCCCAGCCGCAGAATGATAGAGTGGCTCCGCCCATCGACCAGGTTGACACTCTTCAAGTTGATCGTGTGGGTCTTCCCGTCTGGTCGCGTGTAACGAAGCAACACTGGATGCATACAAGTGGACAGATACACAAGGAAGTGATTAAGACATACAAGAAAGTGACAACAAAAGGAAGTAATTACAACAAACAAGGAAGTAATTAAGGTAAACAAGGAAGTGACCAAGAAATAAGTTATAAAGACAAACAAGGAAGTGATTAGGACAAACAAGGAAATGATTAAAAAGATAAATTAAGTGATAAAACAAACAAGGAAGTGATCAAGATAAACAAGTGACGACAAAAGTAAGTGATTAAGACAAAGAGGTGACAACAAACAAAGTGATGAAAATAACCAATGAAGTGATTAAAACAAGGAAGTGACAACAAAAAAAGTGATAAAGATAAACAAGTAATTAGGACAAACAAGGAAGATATTAAGACAAACAAGGAAGTGATTAGATGATCAATGAAGTGATAAAGCCAACAAGGAAGTGATAAAGATGAAAGAGGAAGTGATAAATACAATGTCAAGAAAGTGACAGAAAAACACAAAATAAATGAATACATACAAAGACAAACAAAAAACTTATTAGAACAAACAACAAAGTGATAAATACAAACAAAGAAATATTACACACAATAAAGTGATAAAGAAACAAGAAAGTGATCAAGACCAACAAGGAAGTGTTAAAGATTAAAGTGGAATTGATAAAGAGAAAATATAAAGTGATAAATACAAAGACAAGGAAGAGACAGACAAACAAAAAAGTGCTACATACATACAAAGACAAACAAAAAAATGAAAAAAACAAACGGAAGTGGTTAAAATAAATAAGGAAGTGATAAACACAAACAAGGAAGTGATTAAAAAGCTCAATGAACTAATAAAGCAAACAAGGAAGTGATAGACAAACAAGGAAGTGATTAAGATAATCAAGTGTTTAAGACAAACAAGGAAGTGATTAAAAAGATTAATGAAGTGATTAAAGCAAACAAGAAAGTGATTAAGCAAATAAAGAAAGCAATGAACCAAATAAGGAAATGATAGACGAACAGGAAAGTGATCAAAATGATTAAGAAAGTGATTAAATCAAATAAGGAACTTTGAAATGATGAAGACAAACAAGGAAGTAAAAAATAGAAACAAGAAAGTGATAAACACAAACAGAAAAGTGATAAAGACAAACAAAGAAATTCTAAAGAGAATGAAAGGAAGTGATCGACAAAGTGATAAAGAATAAAGAGGAAGTGATAAATAAACCCTTAAGTGATAAATGAACATTAAAGGACGTGATAAAGACTAACAAGAAAGTGATAAAGACAAACTGGAAAGTGATAAAGACAAACAAGGAAATCATAAAGACAATAAAGAAAGTGATACAGAGGAAGTGACAAACATGGAAGTGATAAACGAACAATAAAGTGATAAATACAAACAAGGAAGTGATAAAGACTAACAAAACAAACAAACAAGGATACAAACAGGCAAGTGATAAATACAAACAAGGAAGTTAGAAAGACAAACAATTAGGGCTGGGCAATATGGCCTTTTATTAATATCTCGATATTTTAGGCCATGTCACGATACACAATATATATTGCGATATTTTGCCTTAGCCTTGAATGAACACTTTATGCATATAATAACACCAGTATGATGATTATATGTGTCTTCTTGTTCATACTGCATTAATATGTGCTCATTTTAAACTTTCATGCAGAGAGGGAAGTCACAACTAAGTCAAATTACCAAAACGGTATGTATTAAACAGTTATTAAGCAGCGGCACAAACATTCATGTCATTTCCAAAACAGAAAGTGCAAGATTGTCAGAGACATTTTAAAACAAGCTATTAGTGCACTTTTGTGCATGATGTCACTAAGACGACGTATCAAAACAACACTAAATTAAAGTGTACTTTTTGTACAGAACACCATTACAATAGTTTAAAACTAAGTGCACTTTGTGCATGATGTCACACAAGATATTTCAATGAGTGTCACATAAAAATGAGCTGCATATATTAAATAGTGTATGTTTTTCTCTATGTGGTAGGTTCCTGCGGATGTTATCTCCTTCTATTGTTGATTTTTTTTTTCATACAGTGTTGATCTGGAAATAGTTGCTTCGGCATTTTGTTGGTGTGCCACCGAACAGAGATGTTGACATGCACTATTTCAAGCACTCTTCATTCTCTAGCAGGTGACTTTTCAAATAATGCTACATTAGCAGTGATGCTACTTTTTGTAGCAACGCTTTTGCCGCATAATTGTTCAACATATTCCCGCTTGAAACCAAACCACCGCCAGACGATGGATCCTGTGCTTTTTTTCTTGGGAATTCATTCTTCCTTCATTTGTTACCATTTTTTGCCATGAATTGATTAAGTGTGGACCCCGACTTAAACAAGTTGAAAAACTTATTCGGATGTTACCATTTAGTGGTCAATTGTACAGAATATGTACTGAACTGTGCAATCTACTAGTAAAAGTTTCAATCAATCAATTAAAAAAAACAGATACGCATCTCGTCTCTCTCGTACTACCACTCACACCTCACCGTTAGCATCACAGCTAATGTTACCATGTCGCTACCTCTCTGCTCCATGGGAGCGTGTGACGTTGCTCACATGACGTATGTAAGAAGGTACGCTTGTTTTAAGTCTCTGTGAGAAGGAGAGACAGGAAAGAGTGGGAAACGCATGTAGTGTAATGCCCGCAGCTAAAAGCAACTGCGTGAGAATGTATACTCGAATATCACGATATAGTTATTTTCTTTATCGCACAGAGAAAAAACCACGATATATCAAGTATATCGATATATCGCCCAGCCCTACAAACAATAAAAGTTATAGACAAGAAACTGATTAAAACAAAAAGTTGAATAAAACAACTATAGAGGTGATAAATACAAACAAGAAAATAATAGACAAACAAGTAAGTGATTAAAACGAAGAAAATTATTATAACAAGGACGTGAAAAATACAATAGACAAACAAGAAAGTGATTAACACAATCAAGGAAGTGCCAAAAACAAACAAGGAAGTGATAAACAAGAAAGTCATTAAAACAAACAAGGAAGTGACAAACACAAACAAGGAAGTGATACACAAACAAAAAATTGATACACAAACAAGGAAGTGATAGACAAACAAGGAAGTGATAAAGATGAAAGAGGAAGTGATAAATACAAAGACAAGAAAGTGACAGACGAACAAAAATACAAAAAAAGTGATTAAAACCAACAAGAAAGTGATAAAAGAAATGTGATAAAAACAGACAAAAAAATATTTATACAAACAAGAAAGTGATTTAAAAAACAAGGATGTGATAAATACAAACAAGAAAATTATTAAAACAAACAAGGAAGTGAAAAAGACTAACTAGAAAGTAGAGAGCAATACAAAAACTAGAAAGAGATTAAAACAAACAAGAAAGTGATAAAGATTAAAGAGGAAGGGATCATTAAAACAGGGAAGTGATAAATACAAAACAAAACAACTAAAGTAACAGACAAACGATAAAGTGATAAAGACAAACACAGAAGTGAGAAAAAACAAAGAAGCATGTGAGAAAAACAAACAAGGATGTGATAAACACAAACAAGAAAATGATAAAGACCAACAAGAACATTTTTAAAACAAATAAGGAAGTCATAAAGACAACCAAAGTCATTAAAACAAATGATTAAAACCAACAAGGAAGAGATAAATAAAAACAAGTGATTAAAACAAACAATAAAATGATAAAACAAACAAGGAAGGGGAAAAGACAAACTACAAAGTAATACAGACAAACTAGGAAGTGATTAAAACAAGTAAGGAAGTTACCAAAAAGAACAAGGAAATGATAAATACTAACAAGAAAGTGATAAATACTAACAAGAAAGTGATAAATACCAACAAGAAAGCGATAGACAAAAAAGGGAGCAATAAAGAAACAAGGAAGTGATAAAAGTCAAGGGAAGTGATAAGGACAAATAAGGAAGTGATAAGGACAAAGAAAGAAGTGATCAAGTCAAAAAAGTGATGAATACAAACAAACAAGGAAGTGATAAATAAAGACAAGAAAGAGATTAAAACAAACAAGAAAGAGGTTAAAACAAACAAGAAAGTGATTAAAACAAACAAGGAAGTGAGAGACAAAGTGATAAACACAAATGAGGAAGTTAATAAGACAAACAAGGAAGTCATAAAGACAAAAAGAAGTTATTAAGACAAAAAGGGAAGTAATTAAGACAAACAAGGACCAGAGGCGGGGCCATACAACCCAAAGGCAGAGTGGAGCTCATGGTTACCTTTGTTGATTTTTCCCATGACGGCGATCTCCATGTACTTCTTGTTGTCCTGTTTGCTGTACACGCCCAAGAGAACTCCTCCCATCTTGGACGGCAGACGTAACATGGACGTCACGTAGATGTCACTGAGTGCACTCAGACCACTAGACAAGTTCTCCACTGCAGCAACGATCTTCTTGGAGTCTTGAAGACTCAAAACGTCAATCACTGGGGTGGACAAAGTTGCTGGTTACCATGGTTAGGACCGTCACAAACTAGGCAATTGCCTTGCGCCATCTTTTGGACGAGTTCGTTCACTGCAGGTGCTACATTGCCCTTCTGTTTAGAGCTTTCAAACCGGAAGGAGAAGTGCCGTTTCGTCTTCTAGCCGTCCATAACGTTCTACTCGTATGAATTCTTCATTCATCACTCCAACAGCGTTTGTACGTTTTACAATATAACTAAAACTACTCATACTTACTGAACCGTCTCACGTGTGATATCTGTAGAAGTGTTTTCCTGCACATTTTTACGTGCTATCATAATGAAACTAAGCTAGCGTTGTTAGCATTAGCTAATATGCAAACATGTTTACATTAGTATTATAAACTTACAAGGGCATTGTTTTTGTATTGTTTCAGTTTCTTAAATTCACCAAAACGTCCTTGTGGAGTTATTGAGTCTGTTCAGCTAATTGGAGAGCTAGCTTCTGCAGTCATTCTGCAGACAATGACTTGTTTTGTTTGATCAGCCATTTTACTGCCATGCTACAGACACCGTTTGGAAACAATTAAGGTAGGTAAGTAATGATTTACAGAATATTTCTGTGTAAATAACTCATTTCACAACGTATATACTGTATCTGTGTAAATAACTAATTTCACAACGTATATATCTGCAATTTATAGTCCGATGCGGCTAATATATGGAGCAATAATTTACAGCCACACGTCTTGACGTAATCTGAACTTTTGCTGACTCTGCAATAATTAAACTAACTTACCCTTCAGAAAGCCAGAAGCAAAAGAGGAACAAGAACAATAAAGAGAAGGAAAAAGAAGATAACGATAAGACTGCTGTTAGAGCCAAATACACTTTCTGTCTGTCAAATTGATGATGTCACTAGAGGGGTTGGCTCCAAGGCCAAGTGCCTGTCTATTTAGGGAGGAGTCAGGATCTTGCTCAGGTGTTGCTGAGTAGAGGCGCAACAGTTTTTGACTGTGCCAGGCTAGTGTTTGTTTGCTCCCGTGTATTTTCCGTTTTTGTACAAAGTGTGTTATAAAAATGTGACTTTATGATATTAAATATTTTTGTTAAACATGGACACAATTTTGGACATCAATTATTAGCCGGCAGCACACGTCTGAACTAGCTTCATTTATATTCGGCAACCAGTAGCAGTAATAGTATAGGACTTTACCGCTACAACTGCTATATTGTGGCCCGATGGTCACTTTGACACTGAAACGACTGCATGAACTGCAACCCGACCTATTACTTATACAAACCAACTTTTCTTACCAATTGCTACCTGTTTTGTGTATTTGGGATCAGGATAAGTCCCGAAACTGTTTCTTGGGCAGTTAAGTCCCATCTCTCTTGGCAGCACCTCTCAAGCTCCATCAGGTTGGGTGGAAAGCGTTGTTTTTTTATCCAGGATGTCTCCATACATTGTTGCATTCATCTTTCCCTTTATCCTGACTAGTCTCCCAGTTCCTGCCATTGAAAACTATCCCCACAGCACGATGCTGCCACCACCGTGCTTCACTGTGGGTATGGTATTGGCATGGTAAGGGCTTTTGAGCAATCATTTAGGACAGGGATTCCTAACCTTTTTGACCTCGGGGCCCAACTTGTACAATACAGAGGGGCCCGGGACCAACTCAAATATTAACACTGAATTAGTAACCTTACTCTTTATTTTAATCATATTAAATGATTGTATCTAACCTACTTAAAATTCAACAGAACAAACCTTGTCAAATGATGTGAAAGCATGTGTTAAGCACAAATTATTATTATTATCAAGGTTTAGGTCAGGCTGATTACAAAAGTAAATACTAATCAAATAACACTGCAAAATAAGGGACTCCTAAAAACTGATGAAACATGTTTTTTTTTAAATAAATAGAATTTTTAAATGCGAATGAAAACACAGCTTCACCACTTTAGTCATAATTTCATTGCTTAAAAAACTTCTCTATGGCTTTAGCGTGAGACTTCTTCTGTCCATCTGATATCGTCATTACTGCCACAAGTGGTAGAAAATAGTTTCACATTGTAGTACTGCAGCAGCCTGAGAAACATATTTTTTTGCCGGCCCTCACGGCCTAACATTTTATATATTTATCAAATATCTTTAAACGGACCTGACCTATGCAAGGTCATAGACTTCCATTCCGCTTGGGCATCGAGCTAAAGGCCATTCACGTCCAGGTTACCACCCCAAACATCTGCTGTGTTCGTTTCTACTTCTTCTTGGATGTGACGCTACGCAGCTTCGGTTTTTATAGAGGGATTCGGATTTTCCCTGGAAGGTGCATTGCGGCAGCCATTTTGAAGGGAGAGCATCATCGTTTACGATAGCGCTACACGTATTATTTACAAACTAATCAGTGAAAAGCAATATTGCAAAATTGGATGCAAGGATCCGAACAAGACCCACAAGTCTGAGTGGAGCAGAGACTATGCACGACATATTCCCCAATGTCTCATGTCCAGACTTTGAGAACTACCTAATTGTTCAACCCGGCCCATTTTACACTTTGAAAGACTTTCCGAATTATAAGTCAAGATAGCTGTTTGTTTGTGGGTGGGTTTGTGACGTTATGTGTATCTCCATAAACCCAGTGGACATTGTGTCGTCAAGCCAGGTTAAAGTAAAGCTATCTCAAAAATGATCTGAGCCAAGTTCGACACCCTGGATAATCCCGGATAATCAATCTATGGTCATCTCAGCACACTGTGACTGACTGTAAGGCAGGATTGAAAAAATGTTGTTCTAATAAGGGCTGAGCGATATGGACGGAAAAGAATAGCTGGATATATTTTCACTTAAACTCGATACATCTCGATATATTTTCCGGTGAAAATATACATATAAAAATTTTAATTTTTTTGCAAAATTCACTGAAATTGAAGTGAGTGGCAACTGTACTGTAAACACAGTTAGTCAAGATGGGTATTAACAGCACAGAAAAAAACTGAGTAGCACAGAATTACATAAGATAAATAAAATAGAAAAACAAAGAATGTATACATAAAACAGAAAAATATTTTCACGAAAAATAAACATAGCTCTGCAAATAATACAAAATGTGTCAAACTCAGATAAAACCAACATTTGCAAGCAGGGACTTTTTATTTCCCACTCCTGAGAGTGTACAAATGGCCCCACTAAGGGTCCATTACTATTAACAGTCATTTAGCTCGGGACACCCTACAACTACCTCTAGGGGTCCCCGTACCTCACTGTATGTATTTATTTGGTTTGCCTTTTCTTTGGCCCACCCCTTAAATGTTATTAATTTTCTTTACAGCAAAAAACAGCATCTATCTATATCTTAACAAAAAACAATTACTTTTGTATTGTCTGGGAACAGTTGGTAATGGTTATGTGCGGTAAAACTTTTCATGAACTCAACTCACCTTAATGTGTGTTCCTAAATTTGTGTTTGACGCCTTAGATGAAGAGACCAGTAATGATTTTGGTTTACACAGTAAAAAACTAAAAACTAAGGTTTTGGGATTGTTAACTCTAAACGCATACATTTGTCTAAATATGGCAACAAGGACACACATTATTTTGGTTTTCCTGCACACCATCTTCATCACTACAGGAAAAATTTAATCTGCAGTAGAGAAATTCTATGCCATTTACAGATTTTTTTTTTGGAGTCGTCAGCTTGAAACGTCCCACATATGCGGTCCTCTCCAAGGTTTCTCATAGTGATTATGTCGACATCCCACTGGGGTGAGTTTTGCCCTCATGTGGATACTTGCCAACCCTCCCAGATTTTTTGGGAGACTCCCGAAATTCAGGCGGAGCTGGAGGCCACGCCCTCTCCAGCTCCATGGACCTGAGTGATATGTATAAATAGCGTGTCTGCCCAATGACGTTATAACTGTAGAACCATCGAGGGCGAGTTCTTGGTTTCTTGTGTGGGTTTATTGTTAGGCAGTTTCATTAACCTCCTCCCAGCGCGGTAAAACAACACACAACAACAGCAGTCACGTTTATGTCTACCGTAAGGCAGTTCGTCTGCCGTAAACAGCATGTGACACTCTTAAACATGACAATACTGCCATCTACTGTACATGCACCACAACACCTCCAGGCAACTTCAACCATTTACTAATCCTCCTCCATTCACATCCCATCTTCCCGGATTGTAAATAACCTAATATAAATGATTAAATGCATTTCTAATGTATATACTTGTTTTTATGCTACCTGAACTCACTATATTCTCTACTCGCTGTACATATCCTACTAAGTAAGACCTACAATGTTTCAATGTCCATTTCTCACACGATGCAATTGTTGATGACTGAAGTACTGATATCAACCAAAGCTCCTCATCCCACCCCCCGGACTGTAAATAATTCAATGTATATACTATGATGATTAACTTGTGTGATGACTGTATTATGTTCATAGTATATATTTGTACCATGAATTGATTAACGTGGACCCCGACTTAAACAAGTTGAAAAACTTATTGCGGTGTTACCATTTAGTGGTCAATTGTACGGAATATGTACTGTACTGTGCAATCTACTAATAAAAGTATCAATCAATCAATCATGCATATGTGACAATAACATCTACGGCTTTTAGAAAGTGCAGTGCACGACTGAGCACACAACAACTGTAAATATACTCCTCCCCTCTTAACCAAGCCCCCAACCTACCCCCACCTCCCAAAATCGGAGGTCTCAAGGTTGGCAAGTATGCTTATGTGGGCTCTACCGAGGATGTCGTTGTGGTTTGTGCAGCCCTTTGAGACACTTGTGATTTAGGGAAATATAAAAATACTTGCCAACCCTCCCAGATTTTCTGGGAGACTCCTGAAATTCAGCGCCTCTCCCGAAAACCTCCCGGGAACATATTTTCTCCCGAAAATCTCCCGAAATTCAGGCGGCGCTGGAGGCCACGCATATATTCTACATTTAAGTGCAGTCAAGGAACATATGCATTAGAGTGTGTTCTGAAGCCCTCAGTAAATAGACGTAACTTCATCATGTCGCCTGGTTATTGACTCCAACCCAATATATTACACCGTCAACAAGCAAAATGAAGAAATAAGCTTGCAAGTTCCAAAACGAATGGAAACAAGAATTTCAGTTTATCCAGGAGAGTTCGAATGGGAAGGGGTATGTTGCCTGTAAATTTTGTAGAACAGACTTCTCCATTGAACACGGTGAACAGATATACTCAGTCATGAACGGTCAGCGACGCACAAAGCGTCCGCAACGCAGCATCGTTCACAACCCAGTATTATGAGCCATCTCGCAAAATGGAGACCCGATGGTGTATCTTATGCTGAGACAAAGATGGCTATGCTGATAGCTGGATGCAACATCCCGTTCTCATTTGCGGATGTTTACAACAAATTCGTGAAGGTTATGTTCCCGGATTCGGAGATCGCTCGCCAATACGCAAATGGCAGAACAAAGGTTACTCAAATAGTGAAAGGTAAATGCTGTTGTTTTTTTAGTAACCAGCAAGCACAGTACGGTTAGTAAAACAACTGTGTTTTTATTACTGTGTATTTTATAGGTGCCGTCTGAAATTGAACTATTTATTTTTTTTATATATACAATAAAATAAATATGTATAGCTAGAATTAACTGAAAGTCAAGTATTTCATACATATATATACAAAATATATATGATATACTCGCGTTGGTGAATTATACTACTCCCCTTAACCACGCCCCTCGCCCCAACCACGCCTCCTCCCCCAAAATCGGAGGTTTCAAGGTTGGCAAGTATATATATAAATAAATATTGATTGATTTATATCAAATGTATTCAACCGAGCACAGCAAATTAATGCAAGTTGTGGCTGTTATTTAGAATATTTTTCACTTTCATTACCTGAAATGATCCGAACAAACAGGAAGATGTTGGCATGTCACTTCTCGCCTTAATTATTTTCAGCCGCTTCCATTTGTCCAAAAATACGCTTAGGGGTGCGATACAAGTCAGGAATAACTCTCCAACTCGATAGTGGCAGTGAACAATGACACACGTCGTCGGCATGATGGATATTTCTGGATAAATGATCGGCAACAATTAGCGTTTTCCGACTTCCCGCCCTTCAATAATGGATGTAAGCAATGCATTGTGGGAAAACCCGCGAACCCCTCAATTGGTTGCCGTTGCCGCAATTTAGCGTAAATGTGGCAGAGCGGGACAGGAAGTGTACAAACAAAATAAATCGCAACATAAAATCGCAAAATAAAGGCAAACGCACTAAACGCACATTTATGTGTAAACTGGATGCCAGGATACCTGGGGTTTGACCCCCTTCACGTCTTCGTGCGCTCAAAGAAGGCGAACACTGAAAAGAAAGAACAATTCTGAGTTTACCTTGCTGCTGGTCCGGAAGTTGGGCCGCCGTCCAAAGCACCGCGACTGACAGCAGCAGGGTGACGGACGCGAGGGGCCGCATCGCGACGAGGCCGACGCGCACCGGGCGGAGTTGTAGCTGAAGAGAACGAAAAATGTCGGAGGAGGAGAAGACGAGAAAGTCAAGAAGGTGGCAGAAGCTCCGTGCGCGTGCACACCGAGACGAGCGTGCGGGGAAGAAAGTGACGTCACGACGCCACATGTGATCTGACACTTTCTGGAAGGAGGAAAACGGTGGCTGATGACGTCATCAAGGGTAGTTTATTTATAACTGACATTTTTATTCCACCATGGCACGTTTTTTTTGTATATATTTCGACATTGTTGGAATGGAATTATCAATGTCTAACATGATGTAGAAAGGGCTTGTTTGGGACTACACGGTTGTCATGGTAACGCAGCCCCAACATTACATTTTGTGACCTGCTTACACTCCACAAACTGCTTCCAGATCAGCTCGTTAAAAGCGCAGCATTCCTCAGCAGAGACGTCATGTGCAGCTGGTGTCCAGACGCTCAGGACGACTGCTGGGGCCCTGAGGGGGTGTGGCCAGGGGCTGAGATGGAGTCCACTTCCTCAAAGACAAAACGAAGCTGGGACTGGTGGACCTCAGTCGACTTCGTCGTCATCGTCCTCGTCGTCTTCGTGAGAGTGCAGAGGCTCTTCTAGCGCCCCTCGCTGTTGGATGGCCACCATGCCACTCAGCACGGCGTAGGACAACATGGCGCCCAGAGCCACCAGCAGTGACAGGAACTGCTTCCTGCGCTTATTCGGCACCTGCTCGTGGTCTTTAGTCTCGGCCGGACTGGACGTCCTCTGACCGGAGTTGTCTGTGGACACATGGAGGCGGGTTGTTAGGACTGAAGATGCCGCTGTCACGCCAAATGTCTTCCCCCTACAAAAACCTTCCCCCCTATTTACTTCCGGGGTCATGAATAATACAGACGTTTTGTTAACGCTATATTATAAACAAAATTACAAAAACTATTAAAAAAACAATTTACAAACACAAGCTATGGGATGACGTAAGAGGAAACGTGACCCCGGAAGTAAATCCCATCCCAAGGCTTGTTTGTAAATTGTTTTTTATTTTTTTTATTTTTTATAATATAGCGTTAAGAAAAAGTCTGTATTTTTATAATATAGCTTTATATTTTTAGAATATAGCGTTAACAAAACGTCTGTATTAATCATGACCCCGGAAGTAAATGGGGGGAGGTTTTTGTAAGGGGGAAGAAATTTGGCGTGACACCACCATCGTGCCTGCTGAGGTGGTCCTTACGGGGGAAGTAGATCAGCAGAATGTTGGTGCAGAAGTTGCTCAGGTTGTCCAGAGACTTCAGGTGCTCCTGCAGCTTGTTGTTAGGGAGTTTGCACTTGAAGATGGGCGCCAACGAGCCGAAGACGAAGGCGTCAAGGGACGACGGCCTGGACCGCAAACCACACCATCGTAACTAAGGATGTCCGATAATATCTGACTGCCGAAATTATCGGCCGATAAATGCTTTAAAATGTAATCTCGGAAATTATCGGTATCGGTTTCAGAAAGTAAAATTTATGATTTTCTAAAACGCTGCTGTGTACACGGACGTAGGAAAAATTCAGAGCGCCAATAAACCTTAAAAGGCACTGCCTTTGCGTACCGGCCCAGTCACATAATATCTACGACTCTTCACACACACAAGTGAATGCAAAGCATACTTGGTCAACAGCCATACAGGTCACACTGAGGGTTGCCATATAAACAACTTTAACACGGTTACAAATATGCACCACACTGTGAAGCCACACCAAACAAGAATGACAAACACATTTACGGAGAACAAATACCCAAAATCCCTTGCAGCACTAACTATTCCAGGACGCAACAATATACACCCTCCCCACAACCCCACACCATCGTAACTAAGGATGTCCGATAATATCTGACTGCCGAAATTATCGGCCGATAAATGCTTTAAAATGTAATCTCGGAAATTATCGGTATCGGTTTCAGAAAGTAAAATTTATGATTTTCTAAAACGCTGCTGTGTACACGGACGTAGGAAAAATTCAGAGCGCCAATAAACCTTAAAAGGCACTGCCTTTGCGTACCGGCCCAGTCACATAATATCTACGACTCTTCACACACACAAGTGAATGCAAAGCATACTTGGTCAACAGCCATACAGGTCACACTGAGGGTTGCCGTATAAACAACTTTAACACGGTTACAAATATGCACCACACTGTGAAGCCACACCAAACAAGAATGACAAATATTTCGGGAGAACACCCGCACCGTAACACAACATAAACAAAACAGAACAAATACCCAAAATCCCTTGCAGCACTAACTATTCCAGGACGCAACAATATACACCCTCCCCACAACCCCGCCCACCTCAACCTCCCCATGATCTCTCAGTGAGAGCATGTCCCAAATTCCAAGCTGCTGTTTTGAGGCATCCATCCATCCATCTTCTACCGCTTAATCACTTTTAAGGCATGTTAAAAAAAATATTGCCCTTTGTGACTTCAATAATAAATATGGCAGTGCCATGTTGGCATTTTTTTCCATAACTTGAGTTGATTTATTTTGGAAAACTTTGTTACATTGTTTAATGCATCCAGCGGTGCATCACAACAAAATTAGGCATAATAATGTGTTAATTCCACGACTGTATTTGTCGGTATCGGTTGATATCGGAATCGGTAATTAACACATGGACAATATCGGAATATTGGCAAAAAAGCAATTATCGGACATCTCTAATCGTAACCAAGGCCCATCATCATCACACACATGACGGGGATTTGACTTACGAGTCTCCAAAGAAGAACTTGTGCTGGCCAAGTCTCTGAGCCAGGAGGTTCATGCAGTCGACAGCATCTCGGAACAACTGAAACACAAATGCCAACATGCTAAAAAGAAGTGCTATAATGGCGGCATCACATTAGTAGACATCATGGCCGTCTGAAGGGGCGGCGCTTTAAAGGGGAACTACGCTTTTTTCCCCCAATCCTTATGCAAGACAAAAACACACGTTTGTTTAAATGCACTCTGACTAGTAAATAAATGTTGGCAAGAGTCAGCTGACAATAGAGCTGATGTGAGTCGCTCTAATCTGCCTATAAAGCACTCTATAAATAATAAAAACCTCCATCAAGGTTTTATACGCATGCTATAAATATATATGTGGTAAGCAAAAATTCCTGGTAATTCCGGGCAACGTTCCCTCTCAGGTGCTCATGCGTCCTCTGCCCACGGCAATTCTATGCCGCGCACAAAATCCAATAAAAAAAAGGAGCCATTTTTAAAGTAACTGACTACGGGAGGCCACAATAGTTTTCGTTATCACTGTTCAAATATTTTAACGTCTGTCGAGACGCTTTAAGGAGGACAAGAATTCCATCGATCACTTTATTGAGCAAAACTCTTTATGACCAAAAACATCACTAAACAATTTCCATCCAGCAAAGCTGGTCATTTTCTGCCGTACAAAACAGACCAAAACCAACTTTTCCATCCGTCATATCAACAGCAGCCGCTCGCTCTTTCTCACTTGTGTCAACACATGCACATATGGCACTGAGCCAGTGATGCGTTTACAGCCACACAAAAAGTCGGACATTTCCAACACCGCACATTAGGTGTAATTCCAGGTCGTTACACTATGAGTTACCAATCAAATGTGTGCTCATTCTACTGTCATTTATTAAGAATCTTAATTTATAAATATTAATCATGAAATGCTGTTATTATATTAAAGAAATACTAATAAAAATATATATATTTTACAAAAGGAAAGTTACAAGAATGTACACATGATCCAGTGCTTCCATCTCATTGTGCAATATGTGAATGGTTTAATGGGAACTAAATGCGATATCTGAAAGGGGTACAAATGATTTCCAAAGCAGGACCCCCACCCAGACATACAATACTAGAACACCGCTCATGAAAAACAATATTTGTTGTTCTTCTCAGTGGGCCAAAACACTTATATTAGAAAATGATCACATGGAAGTGACTGCTGTCATTTGATTATAATAATAAGAAATGTAACTTGTTATTTAGTCAGGTTTGGGACAGGTGTGCTGCAGGTGTGCACGTCTGATGTTGCTTACATGTGCTCCAAAGAATCCTCATGGAGTTTTACCGTTTGCTCACACACATGAAAAATTAGAGGGAACATCGATTCCGGGTAATATGGTGTTTTGTTGAAGTCATACCATACACTATAAAAATGGGACTCATTACCTGCCTGCTTGACACTCAGCATCAAGGGGTTGGAATTGGGGGTTAAATCACCAATAATGATTCCCGGGCGTGGCCACAGCTGCCGCTCACTGCTCCCCTCACCTCCCAGGGGGTGAACAAGGGGATGGGTCAAATTCAGAGGACAAATTTCACCACATCTAGTGTGTGTGTGACAATCATTGATACTTTAACTTAAACGGGAAACACATTGACTTGAATGTCTTACAAGAGTGTGGATGGGCAACGGTTTGAATCAGGTGAGAAATGTGGTGGTTGCAGAACTGTGAAAATCGCCTTTCATTTGAATGGGAATTTCCTGGAAATTTGGGAATGTTGGAAAAACCGGGACATTTTTAAAATCAAGATAATATCACTATTGTCCTAGCTCAGGGGCGCTCACACTTTTTCTGCAGGCGAGCTACTTTTCAATTGACCAAGTCGAGGAGATCTACCTCATTCCTATTTATAATTTATATTTATTTATTTATGAAAGAGACATTTTTGTTAACAAGTTAATGGTGTTTAATGATAATACAAGCATGTTTAACACACATATATTCCTTTCTTTCATGAAGACAAGAATATAAGTTGGTGTATTACCTGATTCTGATGACTTGCATTGATTGGAATCAGACAGTAATGATGATAACGCCCACATTTTCAAATGGAGGAAAAAAAAAGTCCTCCTTTCTGTCCAATACCACATGAAAGTGGTTGGTTTTTGGCATCTAATTCATCCAGCTTCCATACACTTTACAAGAAAAACATTGGCGGCAAATTCCGTAGCTTGCTTGATTGACATTCACGGCACCCGAGGGTCTTGTGAGATGACGCTGGCTGCTGCCAGTTCATTATTATGAAAAAATGACAGAGAGGAAGGCGAGAAACACTTTTTATTTCAACAGACTTTCGCGCCGTCCCTTCCGTCAAAACTCTAGAGGCCGACTGCACATTTCCTATCTTCACAATAAAAGCCCTGCTCCATGCTGCCTGCGCTAACAAAATAAGAGTCTCGGAAAACTGGTGTGCACAAGTGATGTGCACGCCAGCTTTCTGAGGGATCGCTTGTGCACGCCAGTTTTCCGAGACTCTGTATTTAGTTAGCGCAGGCAGCATGAAGCAGGGCTTTTATTGTGAAGATAGGAAATGTGCAGTCGGCCTTTAGAGTTTTGACGGAAGGTACGGCGCGAGAGTCTGTTGAAATAAAAAGTGTTTCTCGCCTTCCTCTCGGTCATATTTTCATAATAATGATCTTGCAGCAGCCAGCGTCATCTCACAAGACCCTCCGGTACCGTGAATGTCATTTAAGTGATGTCTTGGTGAAGATTGATGATCACTAATTTTTAGGTCTATTTTTTTTAAAAGCCTGGCTGGAGATCGACTGACACACCCCCCGCGGTCGACTGGTAGCTCGCGGTCGACGTAATGGGCACCCCTGTCCTGGATGATGTGAATGGGTTGGTGTTGGAATCTTTTAACTCGGTGGAGAAATGTTGACGTAGTAAGATTTTGTAATTCTTTCCAGCCATCCATTTTCTACCGCTGGTCCCTTTTCGGGGTCGTGGGGGGTGCTTGAGCCTATCTCAGGCGCATTCAGACGGTAGGCGTGGTACCGTGGACAAGTCGCCACCTCTTCGCAGTATTTTGTAATTGAGAATTGGAATTTCGTGAAAAACGTGAATTTATAAAAATATAAATAATATCATGTTGATTGGCAACACTAAAATTGGCCCTAGTGTGTGAATGTTGTCTGTCTATCTGTGTTGGCCCTGTGATGAGGTAGCGACTTGTCCAGGGTGTACTCCGCCTTCCGCCCGATTGTAGCTGAGATAGGCACCAGCGCCCCCCGCAGCCCCAAAGGGAATAAGCGGTAGGTAGCAAATGGATGGATGGATGGATTGGTAAATAATATCACAATTGTCCTAGATCATGGGTGTCAAACTCTGGCCCGCGGGCCAAATTTGGCCCACTGTGTAATTTCATTTGGCCCTTGAGGCAATATCAAATTAACATTAGAGCTGGCCCACCGGTATTATCACCGCATTCACCGCTAATAATCATACTTGCCAACCTTCCCGATTTTCCTGTGAGACTCCCAAATTTCAGTGCCCCTCCCGAAAATCTCCCGGGGCAAGCATTCTACTGAATTTCTCCTGATTTCCACCCGGATAACAATATTGGGGGCGTGCCGTGATGGCACTGCCTTAGACGTCCTCTACAACCTGTCGACACGTCCGCTTTTCCTCCATACAAACAACGTGCCAGCCCAGTCATATAATATATGCAGCTCCTACACACACACTTAAGTGAATGCAAGGCATACTTGGTCAACAGCCATACAGGTCACACTGAGGGTGGGCGTATAAACAACTTTAACACTGCTACAAATATGCGCCACACTGTGAACCCACACCAGACAAAAATGACAAACACATATTTCGGGAGAACAACCGCAACGCAACACAACATAAACACAACAGAACAAATACTCAGAACCCCTTGCAGCACTGACTCTTCCGGGACGCTACAATATATACCCCCACGCCCCACCTCATTATTTTATTTTCAAATGTATTAGCCTGTGGAAACATGTAATGTTGATATTTACCTCAGAAGGATGCAAATAGAAATGAGGCATTACAGTTTTTTATTTAAATTTTATTTGTTTTTACCATTGATGTTTTTTGGTTTTGTTTTCTGAAAGTTGATTTTGCATTATAAAGTTATATAAGCGTTTGTTCCATATTGAGTGTTAAAGCAAATAAGTGTAGCAAACTGAGCAATAATGAAGGTTTTATTCATGCACTTTTTCTTGCTACTTCAAGGCTTAAATGTTTGATTAATTCGTTATTGATATTTCATTTTCAAATGTTTTATTAGCCTGTGAAAAAAGTTTAATTCGACATTTACCTCAGAAGGCTGCAAATAGAAAAGAGGCATTTATTTTTTATTCAAATTTTATTTGATATGCAGTTGATATTTTGTAATTATTATTTGAAAGTGGATTTTGCATGTCACTATAAAGTTATATAAGCCTTGCTTGTTCAATATTCAATGCAAAACTTGTTTGGGTCCCCATTAAAAGTTTCATTTGTTTAACCTTGGGCCACGGCTTTGTTCACTTTTACATTTTGGCCCCCTCTGTATTTGAGTTTGACACCCCTGTCCTAGATTGTATGAATGGGTTGGTGTTGGAATGTTTTGACTTGGTTGAGAAATATAGATGTACTAACACTTTGTAATTGAGACTTGGTATTTCTGAATTCCTGGAATTTCGGGAAAACCAGATTTTTTTTTTTAAATATAGGTAATATCACAATCAACGTTCCCTCTAAGGTGCGTGCCTGCGCAATTGCGCACTGCTCATGGGTCCTCTGCGCACAAAAAATTAATACCGCGCAGAAAATCAAAAATCCCATCTGAACTTTAAACAAAATAATCACATTACAATTTATTCTTTATGATTTTGTAATGCAACTCTATGAGAGACAAGTGACAACAAGAGTGGCCCCGATGAATAAAACAATCTTTGTCAACACAGTTCAATTGTCGTCTGTCGAGACACTTTACGGACAGGAATTCCATCAATCACTTTATTGAGCAAAACTGTTTGCAACCACCCCAAAAACATGAGTAAAAAAAAACTTTTATCTGTAAAAACTGGTAATTTTCTGCCATACAAACCAGGCTTAAACCAACTTTGTTATCCATCGTTTCAACAGAAGCCGCTCGCTCTCTCACCTGCACCAACACAAGCACTCATGGCACTTAGCCAGTGTTGCGTTTATGGCCACACAAAAAGTCGGACAACCCCAACGCTACACAATGTGTAAATGCCAGGTTGTAATACTCTGACTCCTCTAATCAGATGTGTGCTTATTTTACTGCCACTTATAAGAATGTTAATATAAGGATATTTTTCATGAAATATTGTCACTAGAATAAATAAATAAATAAATAAATGCTAATAAAAAGATGTATTTTACAGACAGAAAGTGACAGGAACTAAATGTAATCTCCGAAAGGGGTAACATTTCTTTTAAAGGCAGGACCCGCAGCCAGACATACAATACTAGCACATAGTTCACGAAAAACATGTTTTTTTTGTTAGTCATCGAAAGAGGGCAAGATCACTTATATCAGAAAATTATTTTAATAAAACATTTAAATTGTTATGATGTCAGGTTTGGGACAGGTGTGACGCTGGTGTGGCCACAGTGTGCACGTCTGATGTTGCTCAGGGAGTTTGTGCGTTTGCTCACACACATGACAAATTACAGCGAACATTGATCACAATTGTCCTAGATCATGGGTGTCAAACTCTGGCCCGCCGTTTAATATCATTTGGCCCTTGAGGCAATATCAAATTAACATTAGAGCTGTCCCGCCGGAAACACCAAATTTACCGCTAATACTCATACTTGCCAACCCTCCCGATTTTCCCGGGAGATTACCGAAGTTTAGTGCCCTTCCCGAAAATCTCCCTGGGCAACCATTCTCCCGATTTCCACCCGGACAACAATATTGGGAGCGTGCCTTGAAGGCACTGCCTTTAGCGTCCTCTATAACATGTCGTCACGTCCTCTTTTCTTCCATATAAACAGTGTGCCGGCCAAGTCACATAATATATGCGGCTTTCACACACACATATGCGAATGCCATGCATACTTGGTCAACAGCCATACAGGTCACACTGAGGGTGGCCATATAAACAACTTTAAAATTGTTACAAATAAGTTCCACACTGTGAACCCACACCAAACAAGAATGACAAAACACATTTCGGGAGAACACCTGCACCGTAACACAACATAAACACAACAGAACAAATACCCAGAAACCCTTGGAGCACTAACTCTTATGGAACGCTACAATATACACCCCCCCGTTACCACCAAACCCCGCCCTCCTCGTTTTTATTTTATTTTCTAATTTATTAGCCTTTTAATTAAATTTTAATTAATATACCACTGATGTTTTTTCGTTTGTTTTTTGAAAGTTGATTTTGCGCTATTACGTTATGTAAGCTCTGCCTGTTCCATGGGAGGAAGCCAGAGTACCCGGAGGGAACCCACGCAGTCACGGGGAGAACATGCAAACTGCACACAGAAAGATCCCGATCCCGGTATTGAACCCAGGATTACTCAGGACCTTTGTATTGTGAGGCAGATGCACTAACCCCTGTTGCACCGTGCTGCCCTATTTAAGCCTTGCTTGTTCAATATTCTTTGCAAAACTAGTTTGGGTCCCTATTAAAAGGTTAATTTGTTCAACCTTGGCCCGCGGATTTGTTCAGTTTTAAATTTTGGCCCACTCTGTATTTGAGTTTGACACCCCTGTCCATCCATCCATCCATTTTCTACCGCTTATTCCCTTTCGGGGTCGCGGGGGGCGCTGGCGGCTATCTCAGCTACAATCGGGTGGAAGGCAGGGTACACCCTGGACAAGTCGCCACCTCATCACAGGGCGACACCCCTGTCCTAGATGATAAATGGGGCGGTGTTGGAATTTTTTGACACGTTTGAGAAATGTCGATGTGGTAACACTTTGTAACTGAGACTTGGTATTTCGGGATTCCTGGAATTTTTCGAGACAACTGGGAATTTTTAATGCAAAAAAAAAAGTACCTTTGATGTCCCAACTAAGTGGAACGTTTTAATGGTGGAATAGGTTGAGAAATGTAAAAAGACAAGACGAAAGAAAAAAGGGTAGAAATAGGGCTTTAGAAAACTTAGAATTTTGGAAATTCCTGGAATTTTTTGGGAATTTGGAAAATAGTTGTAGTCTGAATGTCTGGGGTGAGTGGATTGTGTGGATGGTGGAACAGTTTGAATCCGGTGAGAAATTTAGGAATTGTGCAAGCTTGAAAATTAACCCATTAATTTTAAATGGGAAAAATGTCCCGGAAAACCCAGAATTTCTGGTAATCTCGGATATTTGTGAAAATCAAAATATGGTTGCTCTCGATTTCCGGCCGAGCCATACGTTTTGATACTTGAACGGTTCCGATCAGATGAAAATTGGGGGAGCTGTGGGAAGTGGAAGTTGTTTCTGTCCATGTTGATGGGCTCATATTGCCCTTCCCATTTGAAGCTGAAACGGGACATCGGGCTTTGTAACCATGTTTTTTGTTACTTTGCAGCACTTCTCACTTGCGAGTCACGTGCTTCCTGTGTGTGTAAAGTAGCGGTCTCCGCCCACCGAGACAAAGATTGTGGATGATTGAAAGAGGGCTCACTGCGTTCAGTTAATTCTACTGTTAAATAAACGTGGCTAATACTCTGGTCACAACATGTAAATGGAGTATTGTTGGCGATGTTTGGATGTTTTTTAGTGGGTTTCACCGGCGCGATAGACGCAAAGACGTCATGACTCCCCTTATCTCAATTGTTAGCTGACTCTTGGTAGCATTTATTTACGAGTCGGAACGCATATGCATAATGCCTTACATTGTGAATGATAGACAGAATCCCCCACCCCAAAAAGTGTGGTTACCCTTTAAAGTCCAGTAGAAAAAGGGCTTTGTTGCTGACTTATTTGTTCCACTGCACAATTTTCCAAGATCCACTGGAAGGACTTCTCCTTTCCAGGGCGTCAGACATGGAAAAAATGTGGGCCGAGCAGCTGGAGGCGTCTCCTCTTCGGCGCGAAAAAAGTGCCAAATTCCAAAAACACACTGTGTGGACTCAGTTTGGGCTATATTTTGTCATTCAAAAAATATATATATATCTTAAATGTAATCAGCTTTATAAAGTGGTCTTTAAAAAGTGGTTGATTTTTGATATGTTCACATGACATCATAATAAATGTTGATGTCATCGTTTAAGAGGTTGTAAAGTAAAACACACTAATAATAGCTTATTTTGTACAGACTAGGGTTGTCTAGATACCGGTACCAAAATATATTTCTATACTTTTCAAAACAGGGGTGATGACAAACATTTTTATTAATGCTTTTATTTTGTCAGATAATCTTATGATACATTGAACATATGTTTCTTATTGCAATCAAACAACAGTTGTGTTATTAAATATAGTGAACAACTTCTCTTTTGGTACTAAGTAAGCATACAAGACTCCTAATTGTCTGCTGATGTATGAACTAACATATTGTTTTATTTCTTATTCTATTATTTTGTCAAAATGATGATGGATTATTAATCTACTTGTTCATTCACTGTTAATATCTGCTTAATTTCAGTTTTAACATGTTCTCTCTACAATTCTGTTCTAATGTACTAATCACTTATTCTTCTCATTTGATACTTTACATTAGTTTTGGCCGATAATACAAATATGTGTATGAATCCGATACCAAGAAGTTACAGGATCATACATTGGTCATAATTAAAGTTGTCCTGTATCCAGGGACGTATTTCATGACTTTATAAACAATTAAAAACTAAGATTTAGTGATAAAAACTAGGGCTGCGAATTTTTGGGTGTCCCACGATTCGATTCAATATCGATTCTTGGGGTCACGATTCCATTCAAAATCGATTTTTTTTTTCAATTCAACACGATTCTCGATTCAAAAAATTTTTTTTTTTTCCCGATTTAAAAGGATTCTCTATTCATTCAATACATAGGATTTCAGCAAGATCTACCCGTCTGTTGACATGCAAGCAGAGTAGTAGATTTTTGTAAAAAGCTTTTATAATTGTAAAGGACAATGTTTTATCAACTGATTGCAATAATGAAAATTTGTTTTAACTATTAAACTCTCTCTGCCGACTCTGGTTCCCCCTCCATCCTCATCCTCCTCGACCTCAGTGCTGCCTTCGACACCATCAACCACTCCATCCTCCTATCACGCCTCCACTCCTCCCTTGGTTTATCTGGCACTGCCCTCTCCCGGATGAAATCCTACCTCTCTGACCGTCAGCAATTCATCTTAACCAACAACTGCACCTCCTCCACTTCCCCAGTCACCCACGGCGTCCCCGAGGACTCAGTACTTGGCCCCCAACTCTTCACCATCTACCTCCTACCCCACGGTCAGATCCTCCGCCACCATGGCCTTCAATTTCACTGCTATGTCGACGACACACAACTACACCTTTCCAGCACGACTATCACCACAGCCATCCACTCCACCCGCCTCACAGACATATAAACCTGGATACAAAAAAACTTTCTAAAACTCAACTGCAACAAATCTGAAATAATCATCATTGGCCACTCAGGACTTTTCATTAAACATCGACTGCTCACTTGTCACTACCTCCACCAACTCTAATAAAGTTGTTTTTATCCTCCCTCCTCCCCACACACACACACATGTAAAGCGACTTTGAGTATTTAAAAAAGCGCTATATAAATCCCAGGTGCTATTGTTATTATTATTATTCGATTTTTGTAAAAAGCTTTTATAATTGTAAAGGACAATGTTTTATCAACTGATTGCAATAATGTAAATTTGTTTTAACGATTAAACGAACCAAAAATATGACTTATTTTATGTTTGTTAAAATATTGGACACAGTGTGTTGTCAAGCTTATGAGATGCGATGCAAGTGTAAGCCACTGTGACACTATTGTTCTTTTTTTTTATTTTTATAAAAGTCTAAAGATAATGTCAATGATGGATTTTTTAATCACTGCTATGCTGAAATTATAACTAATATTGATACTGTTGTTTATAATATTCATTTTTGTTTCACTACTTTTGGTTTGTTCTGTGTCGTGTTTGTGTCTTCTCTCAATTGCTCTGTTTATTGCAGTTCTGAGTGTTGCTGGGTCAGGTTTGGTTTTGGAATTGGATTGCATTGTTATGGTATTGCTGTGTAGTGGTTTGTTGGATTGTTAAAAAAATAAAACTAATAATAATTTAAAAATGAGAATCGATTCTGAATCGCACAACGTGAGAATCGCGATTCTAATTCCATCCATTTTCTACCGCTTATTCCCTTTTGGGGTTGCGGGGGGTGCTGGCGCCAATCTCAGCTACAATCGGGCGGAAGGCGGTGTACACCCTGGACAAGTCGCCACCTCATCACAGGGCCAACACAGATAGACAGACAACATTCACACTCACATTCACACACTAGGGCCAATTTAGTGTTGCCAATCAACCTATCCCCAGGTGCATGTCTTTGGAGGTGGGAGGAAGCCGGAGTACCCGGAGGGAACCCACGCATTCACAGGGAGAACATGCAAACTCCACACAGAAAGATCCCGAGCCTGGATTTGAACCCAGGACTGCAGGACCTTCGTATTGTGAGGCAGACACACTAACCCCTCTGCCTCCGTGAAGCCGCGATTCTAATTCAAATCGATGTTTTCCCACACCCCTAATAATAACAATATTAATGTAATCATTGTAGTATCCACTATATACGGCTCTTGTACTTGGTATCGTTAGAGTCAACATTTGTATAGATTTGTTTACATTCAGGAGCACTAGCTTGATGTAAGCGGGTAGTTATTGTTTCCTCCGGTGTGAAGTGAAGCATGTGAAGTGAAGTGAATTATATTTATATAGCGCTTTTCTCTAGTGACTCAAAGCGCTTTACATAGTGAAACCCAATATCTAAGTTACACTTAAACCAGTGTGGGTGGCACTGGGAGCAGGTGAGTAAAGTGTCTTGCCCAAGGACACAACGGCAGTGACTAGGATGGCGGAAGCGGGAATCGAACCTGCAACCCTCAAGTTGCTGGCACGGTCGCTCTACCAACCGAGACATTTGTGATTTAGGGCTATATAAATAAACATTGATCGATTGATTGATTGATTAGCTATTCCTCGTCCTGCAGGCATGATACTTGCAAGAAACATACTTTGTCACCATGGAGGTGATGATTAGTGATTTAGAAGTAGCTAAAACACTGTGGAGGGTCATTAGCCCCTATCTATGTGTGTTTCAAAGCATTGCTTGCAGAGAGCTTTTAGCTTTATTGTTATTTTTCAAGCCAAAATATGTCCATTCTTCTTCTCCTGTTTCTGCTTGTAAGTGCTTTGTGTGTGAGTTGACTCACATGCGGCACGGCTCACATTACCAGCAATGTAAAAAGTACTGGTATTTTTCAAAGGCAGTATAGTACCTTTTTTTAAATTCATCGGCACCGCAATACTCTATTAGTACCGGTATACCATGCAACCTGCTCAGTTGCCTTGTGGTTAGAGTGTCAGCCCTGAGATCGGTAGGTCATGAGTTCAAACCCCGGCCGAGTCATACCAAAGACTATAAAAATGGGACCCCGCTTAACACTCAGCATCAGGGTTTGGACTTAGGGGTTAAATCACCAAAATGATTCCTTGCCTCACTGCTCTTGTACAGAGAATATTATTCTTCAGAAAGGACACAAAACAGGTTCCCTCGGATTGGCTCTGACCAGGAGACAGTAGGCGTTGAGAGTGACCAATCAGAAAGAAAGGGATTCTGCGCGCAATGAAAAATAAGCCACGTGTGTTTTTATTTGTATTATTTTCTCCTGCTCACCTCCTTCTCCAGCTCTTCGTTGGCCTCCAAGCTGTCGTCTCCCCGCAGCAGGCGAAGTTTGTCCAGTTGGTGGCGCTGCATGCGCCCCGGCATGAACAAGCAGAGCGGGAAGGGCATGTGCTCGGCGTACCAGCGGCGAGTCACTTCCATGTAGTTCTTTGGCTCCACCCAGTGGGCGTACAGCTAGCGGAGCAGAGAGAAGTCACGTGGGGGTTTTGTGCCTTTGTCTCGCGCCACAATGGAACTCACCACCGCCGGCACCAGCTTCTCCTCCAGCAGCGAGATGAACGCCAGGCTGTCGGCGCCTTCCTTCGCTGACAGGTCGTAGTCCGCGTTGTATTTCTGGAAAACACGTAACCCGTGAGGAACGCCGGTGCTAGGCAAACAATGATCTGAGCGATGTCGGCGAGGTTGAGAGCCGCAGCCTGATGGGTAATAACTAGAGATGTCCGATAATGACTTTTTTGCAGATATCCGATTAATTACCGATTCCGATATCAACCAATACCGATATATACAGTCGTGGAATGAACACGTTATTATGCCTAATTTTGTTGTGATGCCCCGCTGGATGCATTAAACCAGTGGTTCTCAAATAGGGGTACGTGTACCCCTAGGGGTGCTTGAAGGTATGCCAAGGGGTACGTGAGATTTTTAAAAATATTCTAAAAATATCAACAATTCAAAAATCCTTTATAAATATTTTTATTGATTAATACTTCAACAAAATATGAATGTAAGTTCATAAACTGTGAAAAAAAAACACAACAATGCAATATTCAGTGTTGACAGCTAGATTTTTTGTGGACATGTTCCATAAATATTGATGTTAAAGATTTCTTTTTTTTTGTGAAGAAATGTTTTGAATTAAATTCATGAATCCAGATAGATCTCTATTACAATCCCCAAAGAGGGCACTTTAAGTTGATGATTACTTCTATGTGTAGAAATTGTTATCTATAATTGAATCACTTGTTTACTTTTCAACAAGTTTTTAGTTATTTTTATATATGTTTTTTGAAAATAGCTCAAGAAAGACCACTACAAATGAGCAATATTTTGCACTGTTATACAAGTTAATAAATCAGAAACTGATGACATAGTGCTGTATTTTACTTCGTTATCTCTTTTTTCAACCAAAAATGCTTTGCTCTGATTAGGGGGTACTTCAATTAAAAAAATGTTCACAGGGGTACATCACTGAAAAAAGGTTGAGAACCACTACATTAAACAATGTAACAAGGTTTTCCAAAATAAATCAACTCAAGTTATGGAAAAAAATGCCAACATGGCACAGCCATATTTATTATTGAAGTCACAGAGTGCATTATTTTTTTTAACATCCCTCAAAACAGCAGCTTGGAATTTGGGACATGCTCTCCCTGAGAGAGCACGAGGAGGTTGAGGCGGGCGGGGTTGGGGGGGGAGGTTGAGGTGGGGGGTGTATATTGTAGCGTCCCGGAAGAGTTAGTGCTGCAAAAGGTTCTGGGTATTTGTTATGTTGTGTTTATGTTATGTTACGGTGCGGATTTTCTCCGTAAATGTGTTTGTCATTCTTGATTGGTGTGGGTTCACAGTTTGGCGCATATTTGTAACAGTGTTAAAGTTGTTTATACGGCCACCTTCAGTGTGACCTGTATGGCTGTTGACCAAGTATGTGTTGCATTCACTTGTGTGTGTGAAAAGCCGTAGATATTATGTGATTGGTCCGGCACGCAAAGGCAGTGCCTTTAAGGTTTACTGGCGCTCTGTACTTCTCCCTACTTCTGCGTACCACTCCGTACAGCAGCGTTTTAAAAAGTCATACATTTTACTTTTTAAAAACCGATAATGATAATTTCCGATATTACATTTTAAAGCATTTATCGGCCGATAATATCGGCAGTCCGAAATTATTGGACATCTTTAGTAATAATAGCAAAAATGTGCTTCTCTGATGTCCTCGTGAGGAATCAGGGATTAACAGTGAAGGTAGAAATGCTGGCTACTGACCTGTTTCCTCAGGTGGATGATGATGTCAGAGGGTCTGGACAGGATCTCCTTCTGAGTGGTCCTCAAGGCAGGAAAGCAACCTGAACAGGACAGAGTTTGACGATGAACAAAACGCTCCCTGGAGTTTGATGTAGGAACCTAGCATGCATCTTACCGCCTGGACTCCTCCATGGGTTGGACAACTTTTGAACTTTGAGAGGAGCGCCGGCGAACTGAGCGTACGCCTGTCAGGAAGACAACATGTCATCACTTCCTGTCCCACAGCAATAAACATCAACCTGGACCCTGGACACTAACATATTAATAGTAGCTTTTCAGCACTATTTTACTCCAACATTTGTTGTGCTAGCAGTGTTTTTCCAGCCATCTCGTGGTCGAGCATGAGTTTTATATGTAAGTATTAACAGTATTAACTTATACGACCCAATCCAAACAACTTCACACATAACACACCTCTTGCTCATTGAACTTTGCGGACATTATAAAACACATCCATGCGCCATGCATATATTAAAATGACACCCATGTAAATCCACTGTAATGCATAATGGGTGATATGCAAAACTCTCGGCACACATGTGGCACATTTTAGCTGCTTGATATTTTTGAATGATTACAAAACTTGACGGAGATGCTCACGGAAGTATGCAAGGTAGGAATCAAACTTTTACATGTAAAACAGCTGTGTAAACTTGATCACAAACAGCACAAAGTTGGAATAAATAATTAATGAAACAACTGAAGATAGTGTAGTGAATTCGAAATCAAATGTAATTAGATGCTTATTTATTTACACATATATTTGGTGTATAAATCAGTACACTAATTTAACATTAGTGTATACGTTAAATTAGTGTACTGATATATAATCGGTACACTAATTTAACACACACACATATATATACACACTTACACACATATATACATACATACATACATATATATATATATACATACATATACATATATATAAACACACACATACATATATATGTATGTGTATGTTAAATTAGTGTACTGATATATATATACATATATATATAGATGTATGTTAAATTAGTGTACTGATATATATATCAGTACACAAATTTAACATACACATGTATAAATACATATATATACATATATAATATATATATACATACAGTATATAATATATATATACACAGTATATGTATATAAATACATACATACATACATATACATACATACATACATACATACATACATATATATATATATATATATATATATTAGGGCTAGGCGATATATCCATATATACGATATATCGCGGGTTTGTCTCTGTGCGATATAGAAAATGACTATATCGTAATATTCGAGTATACGTTCTCTTCTGCGGGCGTTCACTTCAGGCTCTCTTCGCTCTTTCCTGTCTCTCCTTCTCACGGACAAGCAGGCGCACATTCTTACATACCGTATTTTTCCGAGTATAAGTTGCACCGGCCGAAAATGCATAATAAAGATGGAAAAAAACATATATACGTCGCATTTTTGGGGGAAATTTATTTGATAAAACCCAACACCAAGAATAGACATTTGAAAGGCAATTTAAAATAAATAAAGAATAGTGAACAACAGGCTGAATAAGTGTACGTTATATGAGGCATAAATAACCAACTGAGAAGGTGCCTGCTATGTTAACGTAACATATTATGGTAAGAGTCATTCAAATAACTATAACATATAGAACATGCTATACCTTTACCAAACAATCAGTCACTCCTAATCGCTAAATCCCATGAAATCTTATACGTCTAGTCTCTTACGTGAATGAGCTAAATAATACTATTTGATATTTTACGGTAATGTGTTAATAATTTCACACATAAGTCGCTCCTGAATATAAGTCGCACCGGCTAAACTATATAGTCGGAAAAATACGGTACGTCACTTACGTGTCCGCCCTCGCAGAGCAGAGAGGTAGCGGCGTGGCTAACGTTAGCTGCTAACGTAGCCGTACGAGAGAAAGAAGGTGCGGATCTGGTAACAAATAAAGGATGACTTAATTCCCCAATAAAAACAGCAGAGTTTCCATCGTCTGGCGGTGGTTCGGCTTCAAGTGGGAATATGTCGAACAGACAACCGTAATTTGTCAAGTGTGGGGAAAAAGCGTTGCTATAAAAAGTAGCATTACTGCTAATATGTAGCATCATTTGAAAAGTCACTCGCTAGAGAATGAAGAGAATTTCATAACCTTAGTAACATACCACATAGTGAAGGACGAATACTATTTGATTTCCTATTATGCAGCTCATTTTTATTTGACACTTAAAATGTCCCTGACTATCTTGCACTTTGTTTTGGAAATGACTTGAATGTTTGTGCCATTACTTAATAACTTTAATAAATACACTTTTGGTCAATTGACTTAGTTGTGATTTCCTTCTCTGCATGAAAGTTTAAAAATAGCATCCATTAGTGCAGTATGAAGAAGAATGTTTTAATGTAGACACATAGAATCATCATACTGCTGTGATTATGTGCATCAAGTGTTCATTCAAGGCCAAGGCAAAATATCGTAATATATATCGTATATCCCGATATGGCCTAAAAATATTGCGATATTAAAAAAAGGCAATATCGCCCAGCCAAATTATATATATATATATCAATCAATCAATCTTTACTTATATAGCCCTAAATCACTAGTGTCTCAAAGGGCTGTACAAACCACAACACAAACCACTAGGACATCCTCGGTAGAGCCCACATAAGGGCAAGGAAAACTCACACCCAGTGGGACGTCGGTGACAATGATGACCCAGTGGATTATATATATATATATATATATATATATATATATATATATATATATATATATATATATATATATATATATATATATATATATTAGGGATGTGGGAAAAAAATCGATTTGAATACGAATCGCGATTCTCACGTTGTGCGATTCAGATTCGATTCTCTTTTTTTTTTTTAATTACTTAAACAATTTTTTTTTTCTATTAAGCCAACAAACCAATACACAGCAATACCATAACAATACAATCCGATTCCAAAACCAAACCTGACCCAGCAACACTCAGAACTGCAATAACCTACTCAGTGGCCTTGTGGTTAGAGTGTCCGCCCTGAGATTGGTAGGTTGTGAGTTCAAACCCCAGCCGAGTCATACCAAAGACTATAAAAATGGGACCCATTACCTGCCTGCTTGGCACTCAGCATCAAGGGTTGGAATAGGGGGTTAAATCACCAAAAATGATTCCTGGGCGCGGCACCTCTGCTGCCCACTGCTCCCCTCACCTCCCAGGGGGTGATCAAGGGTGATGGGTCAAATGCAGAGAATAATTTCGCCACACCAAGAGCGTGTGTGACAATCATTGGTACTTTAACACTAAACAGAGCAATTGAGAGAAGACACAAACACGACAGAGAACAAACCAAAAGTAGTGAATCAAATATTAATATTATCAACAACAGTATTAATATTAGTTACAATTTCAGCATGGCAGTGATTAAAAATCCCTCATTGACATTATCATTAGACATTTATATATATATATATATACAAAAAAAAAAGAATAGTGTCAAAGTGGCTTACACTTGCATCGCATCTCATAAGCTTGACAACACACCGTGTCCAATGTTTTCACAAAGATAAAATAAGTCATATTTTTGGTTCGTTTAATAGTTAAAACAAATGTACATTATTGCAATCAGTTGATAAAACATTGTCCTTTACAATTATAAAAGCTTTTTAAAAAAAAAAATCTACTACTCTGGATGGATGGATGGTTATGTATGTGTATATATATATATATGTGTGTGTGTGTGTGTGTGTGTGTGCACATATACATAAGTGTATATATATATATTTAAATGTATAAGCTATATATATGTGTGTGTATAAATTGACTTTATATGCCATCGGCCATGTAAAAAGTCAAACAGTTGGGACAGAGGACACAGCTGAAAAAGTCTTGACGCAAAGTCAAACTTCACCGTGCATTCATTCGATCGTTAGCGTGCTAAGGCTAGCAATAGCAGCCGTGAACGTACAGGCACGTCGATCTCGGACCCACGGCCGCTGACTCTGTGGGTCGGTACAGTGTCGGTGCGAGTGGACTCACCAGAACCACCAGACACTCGGTGCTGACGGACGGCAGACCCCAGTCTCCTTCCCAGCAAAACAACTCGTCGGGCGCCTCCATTTGTTTTCCTTCAACCGGAAATTCAGACAACAATTTCCGTTTACCAAACTGACGAAATAAAGTTTTTTTTTAGTAACTTCATTTTTAAATCAAAACAGAATATAAACCAGAGTGGTGAATTCTAAATTATTTTTTATTTTACTACTAGAGAAGGAGTGGCGTAAAAGTTTAATCCTGAGAATTTTATCAATACTAAATATAGAGCTACTTTTGACTTGAAAAGTCGTGATTAATGAATAACTGTGAATTTGGTTATAGCAAGTTAGTTATAATTATGAAAACACAAGATAATTATTTAATGGAAATAAGTAAATACAACAATGTAAATCACAGATGTCAAACGCAAGGCTCGCGGGCCAGATCTGGCCCGCCACATTATTAAAGGCCTACTGAAACCCACTACTACTGACCACACAGTCTGATAGTTTATATATCAATGATGAAATATTAACATTGCAACACATGCCAATACGGCCTTTTTAGTTTACTAAATTACAATTTTAAATTTCCCGCAGAGTTTCTTGTTGAAAACGTCGCGGAATGATGACGTGTGTTTGTGACTTTATTGGTTGGAGGGGACATATGGGTTGTACTTATATAGCGCTTTTCTACCTTCAAGGTACTCAAAGCGCTTTGACACTACTTCCACATTTACCCATTCACACACACATTCACACACTGATGGAGGGAGCTGCCATGCAAGGCGCCAACAAGCACCCATCAGGAGCAAGGGTGAAGTGTCTTGCTCAGGACACAACGGACGTGACGAGGTTGGTGCTAGGTGGGAATTGAACCAGGGACGCTCGGGTTGCGCACGGCCACTCTCCCCACTGCGCCACGCCGTCCCTTTAAGCTGCTTACTTACGGAACAAATGACAATATCGCAAACACTAATGTAAAGCATATCACCTAGGAACTCCAAAATTATTATCAGCTCAGTTTTGACCAAAATTGAGTTACTGGGATTTGCCTTTGGACGGGAGATATTAGCTCAGCAGCACTTAAGGCTAAAAGTCACCTCTTTTCATCGCATAATTACACAGTAATTTGGACATCTGTGTTGCTGAATCTTTTGCAATTTGTTCAATTAATAATGGAGACTATAAAGAAGAATGCTGTTGGTGGAAAGCGGTGGATTGCAGCTGTCTTTAGCACCGAGACACAGTCGGTGTTTCTTTGTTTGTTGTGAAGCTTTAACACAGAGCGGTCAAGCGAACTTGTTTTTCTACGTCAACCAGCATGTTTTTGGATCGGAAAATTGTGATATATATATCTTACCGGAGACATCAGTGGATTATGCGTCCTGCAGTAGCTGTCAAAAAAGGCAGCTGTGAGCTTGGCTCCTCGGCTTCTCTCAGAGACACTGGCGTGTTCACCGCAGTAATCCGACTTTGAGGTATGTCTTTACAATCTCACTAAAACACTATTAAAACAATAAGCAGATAAGGGATCTTCCAGAATTATCCTAGTAAATGTGTCTAATTACATCTAAAACGCTCACACTGCCGCCGCCTGGAGCCGTCACTTTTTATTTTTATTTTTTTCTAGTCCTTCACTCTCAATATCGTCATCCACGAATCTTTCATCCTCGCTCAAATTAATGAGGAAATTTTCGCTTCCTCGGTCCGAATTGCTCATACTGCTGGTGGCTCACATTATAAACAATGTGAGGATGTGAGGAGCCCTCACACCGGTGACGTCATGCGCACATACTTCCGGTAAGGGCAAGGCTTTATTAGCGACCAAAAGTTGCGAACTTTATCGTGGATGTTCTCTACTAAATCCTTTCAGCAAAAATATGGCAATATCACAAAATGATCAAGTATGACACATAGAATGGACCTGCTATCCCCGTTTAAATAAGAAAATCTCATTTCAGTAGGCCTTTAAATGTGACCCGCGAATGCCTGAAAATAATGTGTGTGTCAATTTAGTACTTAAAAAATGCAAAATAAATAAATTATAAAAAATAAATGAAGTATGTCATCTGTCGAACTAAATGTATCCATTCTTTCAGTTTTGACTGAATAAATGTTGTGTCCTTGGGCTGGACAATTTACCCCCCTGCTCCTAGTGCCACCCACACTGGTTTAAATTTAACTTAGATATTGGGTTTCACTATGTAAAAGTGCTTTGAGTAACTAGAGAAAAAAAACTATATAAAAAATACAAAATATAAATATATAAAACAAAAAAGTTAAAGTACCAATGATTGTCACACACACTATTGGTGTGGCGAAAGTATCCTCTGCATTTGACCCATCACCCTAAATCACCCTCTGGGAGGTGAGGGGAGCAGTGGGCAGCAGCGGTGCCGCGCCCGGGAATCATTTTTGGTGATTTAATCCCCAATTCCAACCCTTGATGCTGAGTGCCAAGCAGGGAGGTAATGGGTCCCATTTTGTATGTCCATCCATCCATCGTACCATCCATCCACTTTCTACCGCATGCCCCGTTGAAATTGAAAATAATTAAACTTTAATTTTATGTCATCATGCAACAACTATATCATACTGTATTACACTCTTTAGTAAAAAAAAAAATATATATATAATTACCCGGCCCTTTGTTGGTGTATGAGGTTCCTCTGTCAACAGTGGAGACTCTTGAGAGGAAGATCAGCAGCTACCTCCGCCGATGGATGGGACTTCCACACAGCCTGTGCAGCACAGCACTGTATGGGAAGACCAACAATCTGCAGCTCACTTTTTAGCAACCTGGACGAGGAGTTCAGGGTCTCTTGCTTTGCGGTATCGTCACTCCAAGGACTCTAAAGTGACATCGGCGGGTATGGTGATGCAAACAGGAAGGAAGTGGAGGGCTCAGGAAAGCCAAGAGGTAGCTGAGTCTCGGCTGAGACATAAGGCCCTGATGGGCACGGTGGAAACAGGCCATGCTGGGCTTGGGAGCCTTCCCCCAACCTCGCTGTGAAAAGGCACGAGGTAAGGACAAACGCCAGATAGTCCTGAAGGAGGTGCCTGCAGAGGTTCAGGAGGAACGTACCAGCAGGATGGTGGTCGTGCAAACAGCAGGGAGCATGGACAAGGTGGGAGGGTGCATTGGAGGGGAAGGTGACCTGGTGGTCTGAGATCAGGCAGGCAGAACCCCATTAAATTCATGGCTCAAGCTGTCTACCACGTCCTCCCCAGGCCAGCCAATCTCCATCTCTGGGGCATGAATGACTCTCCAGCCTGTGCGAAAGGCTCGCTGGTTCACATCCTAAGCCAGTGTTTTTCAACCTTTTTTTTGAGCCAATGCACATTTTTTTCGTAGAAAAAATTCGGAGAAACACCACCAACAGAAAACATTAAAAAATTTAACTCAACAGCCGATATTGAAAGTATTAAATGGTTCTCACGAGTGAATTGAAACCATAACAAAACATACATCACTATAGGTCTTGTCTCAAAGTAGGTATACCGTCATGACCTGTCACATCATACCGTGATTTATTTGGAGCTTTTGGGTGTTTTCTTGTGTGTAGTGTTTTAGTTATTGTCTTGCGCTCCTATTCTGGTGGCTTTTCCTGTCGCAGTTTCGTGTCTTACATGAATAGATTAACTTAAACAAGTTGAAAAACTTATTTGGGTGTTACCATTTAGTGGTCAATTGTACGGAATATGTACTGAACTGTGCAATCTACTAATAAAAGTATCAATCAATCAATCCTTTGAGCGCTATTCCCTGCACCTGCTTTGTAAAAATAAGTCGAGACTGTTGAAGTCATTGCATATCCTTCTTTGTTGATTGTCATGTCATGTACGAATGTACTTTGTGGACGCCGTCTCTGCTCCACACGCTGCAAGTTTTTGCTGTCGTCCAGCATTCTGTTTTTGTTTACATTGCAGCCAGTTCAGTTTTAGTTTCGTTTTGCATAGCCGTCCCCAACCTTCAATGCCTTTTCTTAGCGGCACTCGCCTTTTGTTTACTATTGGTTTAAGCGTTAGATACTTTTTTTCCTGCATGCTGGCTCCCGCTGTCGCCTGCATATTGTGATCACGACAACAAACCATGATTCTGACATCTACGAAGCAATCAGCTACCTGCTGCCACCTACTGATATGGATGTGTATAACATGGTTACTCAACAACGGCACAATATTTGCGGATTATAATTACTGGTTTGCAAAAAATATTTTTTACCCGATTAGGTGAAATTGCATAATCTCCCACGGCACACCAGACTGTATCTAATGGCACACTAGTGGTTGAAAAACGCTATCTTAAGCAGCTGCTCTAAAGCTCTGGGGGAGGGCCGGTACTGCTGGCGGCACGACCAAGTGCTGAAGACCGTTGCTGAAGCCATAGCCAAAAACAACAGTAGCAAGCAACAACTTGGCAAAAGGAAAATCGCCTAAGTCAAGGCTGGAGAGTAGCCACGGTCACGGCCCAAACCAGCATTGGACTGGGATCTACGAGTGGACTTGGGAAAGCAGCTCACGTTTCCAGACTACGTCACAGAGCCCAAAAAAAGTCTGCGGGCTATAGAGCGTTTACCGTTCGGGCTCCAGTACTCTGGAATGCCCTCCCGGTAACAGTTCGAGATGCTACCTCAGTAGAAGCATTTAAGTCTCACCTTAAAACTCATCTGTATACTCTAGCCTTTAAATAGACCTCCTTTTTAGACCAGTTGATCTGCCGCTTCTTCTCTTTCTCCTATGTCCCCCCCTCCCTTGTGGAGGGGGTCCGGTCCGATGACCATGGATGAAGTACTGGCTGTCCAGAGTCGAGACCCAGGATGGACCGCTCGTCGGGACCCAGGATGGACCGCTCGCCTGTATCGGTTGGGGACATCTCTACGTTGCTGATCCGCCTCCACTTGAGATGGTCTCCTGTGGACGGGACTCTCGCTGCTGTCTTGGATCCGCTTGAACTGAACTCTCGCGGCTGTGTTGGAGCCACTATGGATTGAACTTTCACAGTATCATGTTAGACCCGCTCGACATCCATTGCTTTCGGTCCCCTAGAGGGGGGGGGGTTGCCCACATCTGAGGTCCTCTCCAAGGTTTCTCATAGTCAGCATTGTCACTGGCGTCCCACTGGATGTGAATTCTCCCTGCCCACTGGGTGTGAGTTTTCCTTGCCCTTTTGTGGGTTCTTCCGAGGATGTTGTAGTCGTAATGATTTGTGCAGTCCTTTGAGACATTTGTGATTTGGGGCTATATAAATAAACATTGATTGATTGATTGATTGACAACAACTTTGTTGAGGCCGGACATCTTGCTTACGTCAAGATCTTCAAGGCAGGTGCTACTGATAAAACTGACAGTTCCTTGTGAGAATCGCATAGAGGCAAACGAGCGGAAACCGACAAAGTACCAGGAACTAGTGGAGCAATGCCGAAGAGGAGGCTGGAAGGCACACTGTGACCCCATTGAAGTGGGGGTGTGGAGGCTTTGCTGTGCAAGGTGTTCACACTACTTGGCATCCAAGGTGCTGAGAAAAGAAAGCCCATCAAGGCCACCATGGAGGCAGCAGAGAGAGCCTCTAGATGGCTTTGGATCCGAAAGAGCAATCTGTGGGCCAATGCTACTGGGACACAATCCGGGTCACCTGAGGGAGGGGGTATGATGTTGAAAGACCCGAAACCCCCAATGATCTCAGGCATATCACTGATGATGTGTCCCAGTGCACCCTCGGATGTATCTTACGATCATATCTGCTTGCCACCTAGACTTATGATTTCAAAGCAAGATATCCATCATGTTTTACGTACAAATATCTAATAATCAAATACATAGGCAAGTGATTGGGGGTTAAATCACCAAAAATGATTCCCGGGCGTGCCCACCACTGCTCCTCTCACCTCCCTGGGGGTAATGGGTCAAATGCAGAGAATAATTTCACAACACCTACTGTGTATGTGAAAATTATTGATACTTTAACTTTTAACTATGGCACACACAGGCTCTATCTAGTGGTAAACCAAATATTTGATTCATTATGTGATAACAGGGTTTTATTTACCTACATTCAAACGCCGTGTTACTGTTCAAACTGTACGTAATGTCAAAAGTATAAAACTTATTGGTCAAGTAAAACCTCTGCCTTGTTTTTGTTTTTTTTATGAATACTTAGGCCGGCTACGCTACTGTATTTGATGTTGGTCATTATGGTGGTACTTGGAGGGCCAAGTGTTTTCTAAGGTGCTACTTGGTCAAGTTTGAGTATGACTGGCAAAGGAAATTGTATAATACCACAAGGCGATTAAACATTTAAATTCATATATAGTTACAAGTGACCCTCTGACGACAACCATAACTGCGATGTGGCCCTCAATGAAAATTAGATGAGGCCATTCCTGAAGGAATTGCGTGTGAATGCTCCAATGCTGAAGTTGAACTGAAATCCTGAAATTTTTTTTAGAATTGTTGAAGTAGAGCACACAATTACCAAACAGGGTGAATATTTTGAAGTCGGAACCGTGTGACTCAGATGAAAAATGTGGGGATTGGGGAACTTTGAAAAATGTCCCATTGATGTCAATGGGAATTTGCAAACAATTTGGGAATTTCGGGAAAAGCGTTTTTTTGGGGGGGAAAATGGTAAAAAAAAACAAAAAAACTTGAATGGTCTGAAAGAGTTAAAGTGGTTGGTTTTCAAATGTTTCAAATTGGTCGAGAAATGTTGAAGTAGTAACATGATGTTGAATTGAGAAATGGAATTACGGAATTCCTGGAATTTTGGAAAACTGGGAATTTTTCCAGTTCAAAAAACAACTTCGTTTTTGTCCTGATTAAGAGGAATGTTTTGACGGTGGAACGGTTGAAAAATGTGGGAGGAGTAGTCGCCAGAAAAAATGGTGGAAATGGGACTTCCTGGAAAATCCTGGACATTTTTTTAACTTTGAAAAAGGTAGCTTGAATTTACAGAATGGTGGAATGTGTTGAAGGTGGAATGGTTTGAAAAATGTAGAAATGGTAGAAGTTTGAAAAATGGCCAATTCCTTTTCAATGGGGCAAATTTTCCAGGCAAACCTGGAATTCTGGGAAATCAGGGAGTTTTGGGAATTCTGGGAAAACCTGCGATACCCGAATAGGCTGAAAAGTTTGAAGTTGGAACGGTTTGAATCGGGGGGGAAAATGTGGAAGGTAGAGCGCACCAAAATCTGGAGAAGAAGTTGAATAATAAATCCATAAATTTTTGTGTCGAAAACCATATGTGCAATTAGTTTTAACTACTTTTTTTCTTTTTTTTTAATGTCATGTACTGGTCAGAGTGACATGGTCAGTTTGACAAGGGTGGGGGTCAGAAGTTGTGTCTTTGGTGGTCTTCAGCCACAGGTCCAGAGCAAACTTTGTCCCGGTGCTGACCCGCTCTACATCCGGACCACTGGACGGTATCCGGCTGACCAAGACGCTCAGCGGTAGCGTGGCGTCCCGCAGTCCTCCCTCAGGGCACACCTCCGACACCCTGCGGGGGAGGCGAAGGGGGTAGGACAGGGCGAAAGGTCACTAAGGCGTGCCTCGACTCAAAACATTCGGCAGTCACACCTGATGGCGGTGGGAAGGTGGTCCGCGTGGACCTCGCCGTCGTGTCCGTCTGTCGCCGACACAACAGCGCCGACCAGCCGGACGTCGGCCCAAAGACAAGCGCTAACCTCGGTGGGGAAGGGGCGCAGACAGTCCTGGTGGCGTAACCAATTCCGTTGCTTTTTTTGAAGCTTAAGCATGCTAACATGCAACAATGAATCAATGCATATAAGAGCAAGTAAATGAACAAATGAACAAGTATTATTCTAGCAAAACTATTTGCAAATGTGTATCTCACTCTGTAATCCCATGCAGGTGTCAGTGTACTAATTTGTGTCTGAATCTCAAAATTAAATAAATAAATAAATAAATGGGTTGTACTTGTATAGCGCTTTTCTACCTTCAAGGTACTCAAAGCGCTTTGACACTACTTCCACATTTACCCATTCACACACACATTCAGACACTGATGGAGGGAGCTGCCATGCAAGGCGCCAACCAGCACCCATCAGGAGCAAGGGTGAAGTGTCTTGCTCAGGACACAACGGGCGTGACGAGGTTGGTACTAGGTGGGATTTGAACCAGGGACCCTCGGGTTGCGCACGGCCACTCTCCCACTGCGCCACGCCGTCCCTTAATTAATAAAAAAAAAAATGTATACAGAGACATACTTTAATATCGAAGTAAATAATGAAAATTAAAGAAAAAATTACCAAAAAAATAACAAAGCTTACCTTTTTATATTTACATAGTATGTACTGTATATATTATTAATGATGTAAATATAAATCTTTATATATCTACAAAGGGTGGTCCTAAAGAGGTAGGCATTTTTCGGAGGTCTTAAGAAGGTCAAAATACAAGAACGTGTGTGTTCTTGTATATCTACCCTTCATGAGAAAACAACCCTCTGGTTAACATATAACATAATAAGTGTTTGTAAAAATTTGAAGTGCTCCCCCTCTGGCCAACATATGTAATAACACGCGTGTGTAAGAAATTGAAATGAATAAAAAAATTAAAAAAATGTATATAGAGACATACTGTAATAACAAAGTAAATAATGAACATTAAAAAACAATTACATCCATTTTCTACCGCTTGTCCCGTTCAGGGTCGCGGCGGGGGGTTGCTCCAGCCTATCTCAGCTGCATTCGGGCAGAAGACGGAGTACACCCTGGACAAGTCGCAACCTCATCGCAGGGCCAACACAGATAGACAGACAACATTCACACTCACATTCACACACTAGGGCTAATTTAGTGTTGTCAATCAACCTATCCCCAGGTGCATGTCTTTGGAGGTGGAAAGAAGCCGGAATACCTGGAGGGAACCCACGCAGTTGGGGGGAGGACATGCAAACTTCACACAGAAAGATCCCGAGCCCGGGATTGAAGCCAGGACAACTCATATGTAATAACACGCGTGTGTAAGAAATTGGAATGCGCCCCTTTTGAACAAAATTAATAAAACAAATTAAAATGTATACAGAAACATACCGTAGTAACAAAGTAAATAATGAAGATTAAAAAACATTTACAAAAATAATAAAATAAAGTTTCTTTATATTTACTTAGTATGTATATATTATTAATGTTGTAAATAAAATATAAATCCTTATATATCTAGAAAGGGTGGTCCTAAAGAGGTAGGCATTTTTCGCAGGTCTCAAGAAAGTAACAAATACAAGAATGAGTGTGTGTATGTGCGTGTGTGTAAAAAAAAAAAAATCTGTCCGTCCGATTTTTAATCTGAGTGTGTGTAAAAAATGTGTTTGTGTATTCAGATTTGTGTTAAGCAGGAGCCCTGATTAGCTGTCTTTTTACACATGACTTTTGCGACACTTCTGCTGTGTAAGATTTGTGTGTCTATATCTCAATCTCAGTGTGTGTAATTAGATCCTGGTGTGTGTGTGGTAATTTGTGTGTCAGAATTTCAATTTGTTGTTTTTTTACACACACACACAACTCGAAATACGTACAAGCATATTTTAAAAGTTGTGTGTATAAAGACAGGGTTGTTGCTACACTAATCGTAATACACAGACACGTGTTTTATCACTCAAACACACACAAACAGATTGCAATACAGACAGACATATTTGTGTTTTTGTTTTTTACACACACACAGAAATCGAAATTTGGACACAAAAATCCCAATTTCGTTTTTTTTTTTTTTTTTGCTGCAGGTGTTACATATGCTGTAATATTGTACATGGTATTTGGGATTTGTTATATATTGTATATATTATATAAAATTGTTTTTACTATATTACATCAGTATATACTATATACTGTATATATATATATATGATACGTAAATTTTACATATATGTTATATTTTATATTGCTACTATGGTACATTTTTAGTCTACTTAATACCTGCATTATCCTTTCCATCCTTTGAAACTGAGCTACTGTGTGGAACAATTTCCCTTGTGGATCAATAAAGTCTAAAAGTCACACGTAAAAAGATTCTAGATCTTGGTGTGCGTATTTTAATTTGTGTGTCCGTAATTCAATTAGGTTTTTTTTACACACACGAAATACGGACACACAAATAGTAAAAGTTGCGTGTTACAAGACAGCATTGTTGCTACACACAAATCGGAATACACAAACTAACGTTTTTTCCACACACACATCGAAATACGGACAGACATATATATATATATATTTTTTTTTTTACACACACATCAATGGAAATACGGAAACAAATTAAAAAACACACACACACAGACCTGATTACACAAACAGATTGAGATACATGCATCCATCCATTTTCTACCGCTTGTCCCTCTCGGGGTCGCGGGGGATGTAGGAGCTTATCCCAGCTGCACTCGAGCGGAAGATACAGACACACAAATTAGTACATGGACACATGAATGGATTACACACACAGAGATTGAGATACAGACACACAAACTAGTACACGGACACATAAATTGGATTAAAAGTAAAGTACCAATGATTGTCACACACACACTAGGTGTGGCGAAATCATTCTCTGCATTTGATCTATCCCCCTTGATCATTCCCTGGGAGGTGAGGGGAGCAGTGGGCAGCAGCTGAGAATCATTTTTGGTGATTTAACCCCCAATTCCAACCCTTGATGCTGAGTGCTAAGCAGGGAGGTAATTACACACACAGACTGAGATACAGACACAAACAGTGGGGCAAAAAAGTATTTATTCAGCCACCAATTGTGCAAGTTCTCCCACTTAAAAAAAATTACAGGAGGTCTGTTATTTTCATCATAGGTACACTTCAACTGTGAGAGACAGAATTTGAAAAAAAATTCCAGGAATTCACATTGTAGGAATTTTAAAGAATTTATTCGTAAATTATGGTGGAAAATAAGTATTTGGTCAACCATTCAAAGGTGATGGAAGGAGGTTTTGGCTCAAAATCTCACGATACATGGCCCCATTCATTCTTTCCTTAACACGGATCAATCGTCCTGTCCCCTTAACAGAAAAACAGCCCCAAAGCATGATGTTTCCACCCCCATGCTTCACAGTAGGTGTGGTGTTCTTGGGATGCAACTGAGTATTCTTTTTCCCTCCAAACACGATGAGTTGAGTTTATACCAAAATGGATACATGGATGATACAGCAGAGGATTGGGAGAATGTCATGTGGTCAGATGAAACCAGAATAGAACTTTTTGGTATAAACTCAACTCGTCGTGTTTGGAAGAAGAAGAATACTGAGTTGCATCCCAAGAACACCACACCTACTGTGAAGCATGGGGGTGGAAACATTATGCTTTGGGGCTGTTTTTCTGCTTAGGGGACAGGACGATTTATCCGTGTTAAGGAAAGAATGAATGGGGCCATGTATCGTGAGATTTTGAGCCACAACCTCCTTCCATCAGTGAGAGCTTTGAATGGTTGACTAAATACTTATTTTCCACCATAATTTACAAAAAAATTATTTAAAATTCCTACAATGTGAATTCCTGGATTTTTTTTTCACATTCTGTCTCTCACAGTTGAAGTGTACCTATGATGAAAATTACAGACCTCTGTCATCATTTTAAGTGGGAGAACTTGCACAATCGGTGGCTGACTAAATACTTTTTTGCCCCACTGTAAATTAGTCCATGGACACGTGAATCAGATTATAGACGCACAGATTGAGATATGCATTTGCAAAGAGTTTTGCTACAATAATGCTTCCGTAGTAGTTACCTGAAGCTGCAGGTGTGTGCGTGACGAGCGCAGCAGCAGGTAGATGACAAGATGGTGTCTGTGGGGGAGTCCTGCGCTCAGCCTGGAGGGATACACTGACTACTAACACTTTAGTTTTTTTTTTTACATGCCCCCCAGTTCCCATTTAAATATCACCCTCTCACCTCCCAAACACCAAGAATCTTTGGACTCGGTAACTGTTCCGCTTCCAGATACAATCCTGTTTCCTCCTTCAATTCCCTGAGGCCCGCCTCCAGCAGCTGCACACACACATGTTGCTCGCTAGCACAACATCGGCGTCTAAACTAAAGTCTGAGAGAACGTACCGTCTCATCGGGTTCAACGTGGCCACCTGTCGGAGAGACAAGCAGGGCCGTTAGGAGGTGGTTAGCAGTGGGGGGCTGCGTAGAACGTGGCCACTCACCAGGCGGAACCCATACGTTGGGGAATATCCGTAGTTGCGTCGCCCGTCGTGTCAGCAACACCCGCTCATTGGCTGTCTGCAGGATGACGGCCACGCCCACATCCACTCCACGTTGCTGAATGTCCAATGGGATGGCAGCTGCATCTTCGGCGGACAGGTACTTGATTGGACAAGAGGCGGCCCTCTGGCGAATAAAACAAACGGTGTCGATGATGTCATCCCATCACCAAGACGGCTGTCCATCACGACACAGGTCATGTGACTGTGGTGAAGAGCGTGCGCCTGTGGCACCTTCAGGGGAACTCCTCTGTCCGTGTCGTCTTTGAGAACCATTAAGCGGTTCCGCTCCAGCCAGCAGCGCACCTTCACCTGGTCAGCAGCGCCAAAGTGACCTGTGACGCTCTGAAGGAAGACCCGCATCCAAGGTGAGTTCATGCACTCAAAGAATGAGAAAAGTCACCCACACACATTATTGTAGCAAAATTTTTTGCAAACTTGTATCGAAATCTGTGCGTCTGTGATCAAATTCATGGGTTTGTGTACTAATGTGTGTGTCTGTATATCAATCTGTGTGTGTGTAATCAGGTCCATGTGTGCGTGTCTTAATTTGTGTGTCCGTAGTATGATTTGTCTGTGGGTAAAACATTTAAAAACCTCATCCTGCATCTGGATACACACACACAGATTGTACTACACGTGCAAAAAAGTTTGAACAATTTATTTTTTTAAGTTATACTTGAATAGCACTTTTCTACCTTCAAGGTACTCAAAGCGCTTTGACGCTACTTCTACATTCACACACTGATGGTGGTAGCTGCCGTGAAAGGCACTAACAAAGACCCAGCAGGAGCTACGGTGAAGTGTCTTGCCGAGGACACAATGTACGTTACGAGGATGCTGCAAGCCGGGATCGAGCCAAGAACCCTAAAGTTGATGACAAAGCCGCTCTTTCAACCGAGTCACGCCGTCCCTGTGTGTGTCTAATCTAATTCATACACGCAAACACATCTTCCAGAACAGAGTTGTAGCAAAAGTCATGTTTAAATAACCTATCATCGGTTCGTGCTTTACACAATTCTTAATACAGACACACACTTTTTTTTTTTTTTTTACACACGTACTGATCGAAATCAGGACATCTTGTTTTTTTTTTTTTACCCACAGACAAATCATAATACAGAGAAACTAATTAGAACAGGCACACTCAGATCTGATTAAAAACACTGATTGGGATACAGACACACGTAAATACACAGACACTTGAATTAGATTGCACACACACAGATTGAGATACAGGCACAAACATTAGGGGACGGACACGTGAATTGGATCACACACACACACACACACACACACACACACACAGATTGAGATACAGGCACAAACATTAGGGGACGGACACGTGAATTGGATCACACACACACACACACACACACACACACACACACACAGATTGAGATACAGGCACAAACATTAGGGGACGGACACGTGAATTGGATCACACACACACACACACACACACACACACACACACACACACACACACACACACACACACACACACACACACACACAGAGTGATATACAGACATACAATAGTATATTTACACACAAACATATGGATTTAGATAAACACACACAAATACATGGACATGTGATATTGACTACACACACAGGGTTATATACAGACATACAATAGTATATGGACACATTAATTGGATTACACACACACAAACACACACAGATTTAGATACACACACACAAATACATGGACATGTGATATTGACTACACACCACACACACACACACAAAGTGATCTACAGACACACATTAGTATATGGACACATTATTTAGATTACACACACAGAGATTGAGATACAGGCACAAACATTAGGGGACGGACACGTGAATTGGATCACACACACACACACACACACACACACACACACACACACACACACACACACACACACACACACACAGTGTGATATACAGACATACAATAGTATATGGACACATTAATTGGATTACACACACACAAACACACAGATTTAGATAAACACACACAAATACATGGACATGTGATATTGACTACACGCACACACAGGGTTATATACAGACATACAATAGTATATGGACACATTAATTGGATTACACACACACAAACACACACAGATTTAGATACACACACACAAATACATGGACATGTGATATTGACTACACACCACACACACCCACACACACACACAAAGTGATCTACAGACACACATTAGTATATGGACACATTATTTAGATTACACACACATAGATTGAGATACAGGCACACACATTAGGGGACGGACACGTGAATTGGATCACACACACACACACACACACACACACACACACACACACACACACACACACACAGTGTGATATACAGACATACAATAGTATATGGACACATTAATTGGATTACACACACACAAACACACAGATTTAGATAAACACACACAAATACATGGACATGTGATATTGACTACACACACACAAGCACACAGAGAGTTATATACAGACATACAATAGTATATGGACACATTAATTGGATTACACACACACAAACACACAGATTTAGATAAACACACACAAATACATGGACATGTGATATTGACTACACACACACACACACACACACACACACACAGAGTTATATACAGACATACAATAGTATATGGACAGATTAATTGGATTACACACACACACACAGATTTAGATACACACACACAAATACATGGACATGTGATATTGACTACACACCACACACACAAAGTGATATACAGACACACATTAGTATATGGACACATTATTTAGATTACACAAACACACAGATTGAGATACAAACACACATACATACATGGACATGTGATATGGACTACACACACACACATTAGTATATGGACACATTAATTGGATTACACACACAGAGATTGAGATACAGACACACACATAAATACATGGACATGTGATATGGACTACACACACACATTGAGATACAGACACACACATAAATACATGGACAGGCAATTTGGATTGCAGACGCACATTTTGAGATACAGATACACACACAGACACATGAATTAGCTGAGATAAGGTCCAGCACCCTCTGGGACACCGAAAGGAAGAAGCGGTAGAAAATGGATGGATGGATTACACACACACACAGGTTGATATACAGACAGACATTATTACATGGGCACATGAATTGGATTCCACACACACATATTGAGAAACAGATACACACCTTAGTACAAAGACACATGAACTAGATTACACACACACAGATTGAGATACGGACACACATGAATACATGGACATGTGAATTGGACTACACACACACATTGAGATACAGAGACACATATAAATACATGGAAACGCAATTTGGATTGCAGATGCACATATTGAGATACAGATAAACACACAAACACATGAATTGGCTGAGATAGGCTCCGGCACCCTCTGCGACACCGAAATGGACAAGTGGTAGAAAATGGACGGATGGATTACACACACACACACATTAGTACATGGACACATGAACTGGATTGCACACACACAGATTGGTATACAAACACACATTAGTACACGGACACATAAATAATATTACAGACACACACATTGAGCTACGCCTTTGCAAAAAATGTTGTTACAATAATACATCCATACACGCGCACACCTGAAGAAAGGGAACATTCTGTGGCGCCACTCCGTCCCGACACACTGACACCAGAACCCTGCGAACCTTCTCCATCCCGCCTCGTTCTCCTGCTCGTTAGCGCCCCCGTCAGTCCATGTCGCGCCACTTACGGGGTGAAACACATCAAGTATCAAAAATCATTTAATTGGGAAAATAACACAAGTGGTAACTTGTGTAGTAGTGGTGTTGTTGCTAAAGTCTGTAAATAGAAACAAATCAAATAGGTGTGTATTCGCCGCTGGCAGGATATCCGCAGTGGTCACTCGTTTCACACTTGATCGCGCAATCTGAATAGCTGTAGTAGTAGTAGTAGTACAACTGCCTTCATGTTGTTTTCATCACCACAATACACCAATAGTGATGACGACGGTGGAATACATATCCTAATTTAGTGATTCCGAGACTGTGGTTGTACGCAGGCTACATCTAGTGGTACGCCTAGGAAACACTCCATTAAAGTACAGTGTTGTTTTTCTTACCTTCAAACAGTGTGTAATGTTACAGTGGCCCAGATGATAAAATATACTTGTTAAATAAAACCTCTGCCTTTTTTATAATCAATACTTAGGCCTACTATGCTACTGCAAATTAATGTTGGTCATTATGTTGGTACGTGGAAAGCCAATTGCTGTCTGAAGTGGGAGTTTGAGCGACGTTTTCAGCTTGAACAAGTCCTCGCGCCTAAAGTCTCTCACCACATTTTCCAAGTTTACACTCGACAAAACTCCTCCGCATAACAACAATTTTTTGGACCCTGGTCTCTTGTTTTGTGACTCACAAGCCAAGTCTGAGCAGCCATGTTTAGTCACATTTTTCCCTTACTTCCAAAGCTAATTTCATGATTTGAATCAGTTAAAAATACACCCTAGATGTCCTTTAAGTATATCATTACTGTATATTCAAACAACTTATGGCGCGGTTGTTTATTTTGGGCAATCAATTTGCTTTTTCTACACATATTTTGGAAGCCAAATGTTCTAATTCAACGTGACGATTAGATCACGTGACAGCCATTTTGAGCTCTGATTGGCCATTATTTTCTCGGCCTTTATTTTGTAAACATTGGTCTTTCTGTGTGTAGTTTGCATGTTCTCCCCGTGAATGCGTGGGTTCCCTCCGGGTACTCCGGCTTCCTCCCACTTCCAAAGACATGCACCTGGGGATAGGTTGATTGGCAACACTAAATTGGCCCTAGTGTGTGAATGTGAGTGTGAATGTTGTCTGTCTATCTGTGTTGGCCCTGCGATGAGATGGCGACTTGTCCAGGATGTACCCCGCTTTCCGCCCGATTGTAGCTGAGATAGGCACCAACGCCCCCCGCAACCCCAAAGGGAATAAGCGGTAGAAAAATGGATGGATGGATGGTCTTGTGCTCTCTCAGTTTTAATAAATATTTTAAGTTAATTAGTTTGGTGAGTTCCTTTTAGCTGTTTTTGAGAAGAATGGCGTACATTGGATTTTATCTTGCCGATTGTATTCTACCATATGTCCCGGCAAGAAATCTGCCTTCAAAAGACTCCGGCTTATTAGTGATTCCTAGAGCCCAAAAAAAGTCTGCGGGCTATAGAGCGTTTTCCGTTCGGGCTCCAGTACTCTGGAATGCCCTCCGAGTAACAGTTCGAGATGCTACCTCAGTAGAAGCATTTAAGTCTCACCTTAAAACTCATCTGTATACTCTAGCCTTTAAATAGACCTCCTTTTTAGACCAGTTGATCTGCCGCTTCTTTTCTTTCTCCTATGTCCCCCCCTCCCTTGTGGAGGGGGTCCGGTCCGATGACCATGGATGAAGTACTGGCTGTCCAGAGTCGGGACCCAGGATGACCGCTCGCCTGTATCGGTTGGGGACATCTCTACGCTGCTGATCCGCCTCCGCTTGAGGTGGTCTCCTGTGGACGGGACTCTCGCTGCTGTCTTGGATCCGCTTGAACTGAACTCTCGCGGCTTTGTTGGAGCCACTACGGATTGAACTTTCACAGTATCATGTTATCAGTTTCGGTTTATTAGCTTTCCAATGATACCAACCTTTTTAAAATTGGATAAATCAACAGGAAATGAGGATATTTTTAATAAAAAGGTCAGACTTGTTATATTAACAAATATTGCTTTCATTTTAGAAAGGTGACAAGAAATGAGTGCATTATCACCGGTTTCAATAATCCATTCATCCATCCATTTCCTACCGCTTATTCCCTTTTGGGGTCGCGGGGGGCGCTGGTGCCTATCTCAGCTACAATCGGGCGGAAGTCGGGGTACACCCTGGACAAGTCACCACTTCATCGCAGGGCCAACACAGATAGACAGACAACATTCACACTCACATTCACACACTAGGGACCACCATACCTTTCTTAATATTTATCACATTAAAATGTTACCTATATCACTCGAATCATCTTTGCAAGACCTGTCTGATAAAACTGGTTTCAAGTATCTCAATTAATCTTCGACATTTAGCACACTAACCTAAGTCAAATTAAAATACTGGCTTTTTGCTAACAATACTAACTAATGCTAATACTTGACGACTAACTAGCTCAATCCACGGTAATAAAAATGGGCATTCGGAGTGTTCTATCAAACAATGTCGTGACAAACATAATACTTTAACACATTTAGTGTAAAGTTGTGGACTTACGAGACAGAAGGAAAACCAGCTAACTTCCTGCCAGACGGATGAAGTTTGACCCTACATCCGGTACGACACTTCACAATAAAGGTTATGCATTATAGCTCACGGTATAGTCCTCAGCGTACAGCAGGGGTCACCAACCGTTTTGAAACCTAGAGCTACTTCTTGGGTACTGATTAATGCAAAGGGCTACCAGTTTGATACACACTTAAATAAATTGCCACAAATAGCCAATTTGCTCAATTTACCTTTAATTATATATATATATATATATATATATATATATATATATATATATATGGGTATTTCTGTCTGCCGTTCCTTCGTACATTTTTTTTCCTTTTACGCAAGTTTTTTTGTAGAGAATAAATGATGAAAAAAACACTTAATTGAAAGGTTTAAAAGAGGAGAAAAACGGAAAAAAATGAAAATTAAATTTTGAAACATAGTTTATCTCCAATTTCAACTCTTTAAAATTCAAAATTCAACCGAAAAAAAAGAAAAAAAATAGCTAATGCGAATATTTTTGAATTTTTTTTTAAAAAGAGTTTATGGAACATCATTACTAATTTTTCCTGATTAAGATTAATTTTGGTATTTTGATGACATGTTTTAAATAGGTTAAAATCTAATCTGCACTTTGTTAGAATATATAATGAATTGGACCAAGCTATATTTCTAACGAAGACAAATCATTATTTGTTCCAGATTTTCCAGAACAAATATTTTAAAAGAAATTCAAAAGACTTTGAAATAAGATTTAAATTTGATTCTGAAGATTTTCTAGATTTGCCAGAACTATTTTTTTTTATTTTTAATCATAATAATTTTGAATAAATATTTCACAAATATTCTTTGTCGAAAAAACAGAAGCTAAAATGAAGAATTACATTAAAATGTATTTATTATTCTTTACACTAATAAAACAAATGTTTTACTTGAACATTGATTTAAATTGTCAGAAAAGAAGAGGAAGGAATTTCAAAGGGAATATGTGTTGAAAAATCCTAAAATCATTTTTAGGTTGTATTTTTTCCCTAAAATTGTCTTTCTGAAAGTTATAAGAAGCAAAATAAAAAAATAAAATAATTTATTTAAACAAGTGAAGACCAAGTCTTTATTCATCCCTGAACACCATGGAGTTCAATGAAATAACAGACAGACAAGGCTTTGCTGCCCCTAACACACGCGCACACACACGTGCACATACACTCGCGCACACACACACACAGCAAAATGAGCTAACGTTACGCTAAAAGTTAATTAGCCTTCACCTCAAGCCAGAACTGCGAGCGAGCGGAGCTGCAGTTTAAGTTTCTAGAAGGTCAACGGGCTCATAGTGATGTTAGTAATAGTTGTGACTGGGAGGTGTTTTTTATTATTTAGGGAGAGTACGCTGTCCGCTGCTCCCCTGCTAAACACATATCTGCTCGAAGCTGAAGCATTGACTACATGCGCTCTGAATACGCACTGCTGATTGGCTTTGTATGTAACCAATCAGATGGTTGTGTGGGTGGGACAATGCTGGGTGCTGAGACAGAGGCAGAAAACAGAGCAGCTTGTGAAGACTTTTGCCTACAAATTCGTTTGGTACACCCGTGTGCCATACCGAAACGGTTCAATACAAATACACATACCATTACACTCCTACTAAATGGTAACACCTGAATAAACTTTTCAACTTGTTTAAGTCGGGGTCCACGTTAATTAATTCAAGGTAAATGTTATCGATTCATTTAATCCTCAATTATTTGTTATCAGGGGGACTGTGGCTCCTCCTCTTTCCTGCCGTCACAGCGGCGCTCCTCAATCGGCATCTGAAGGGTCAAAGGTCTGCTCAGCGGCTGCATTTGGTCACACAAATCATTTGGAACGACGCCACAGCGCCCCGCCTTACCGTGATGGGCACGTAGCGGCTGAGTTGTCTGATGCCCGTAGCGGCGGCGACACACGTCTGGAGGACGAGCAGAAGCAGGAAGAAACCCTGCAGGCCCGACACGACCACCTGGGAGACACACGTCACCTCCGTCAGGACGAGTGTGGCAAAGCTCCACCTACTGGCAACTATTAGAGCTGGTAAACGTACGTCTAGCTGCCATATTTGGTGGACACACCAGCTTTTTCTGTCGGGGTCATCGCACAAATACTCTGAGAGGGGCTTGGAGGCCAGCAGCCAGAACAGGTAGGCCATGCCTCTGAGGCTGAACAGCATGCTGATAGGGTTCAACGCCAGACACGCCCACATCTGCAAGGCGGGGCGACAATCAAGCCGGCCGATCAGAGCGCGGCGGCAATCAATCAATCAATCAATGTTTACTTATATAGCCCTAAATCACTAGTGTCTCAAAGGGCTGCACAAACCACAACACAACCACTACGACATCCTCGGTAGGCCCACATAAGGGCAAGAAAAACTCACACCTAGTGGGACATCGGTGACAATGATGACTATGAGAACCTTGGAGAGGACGAAAGCAATGGATGTCGAGCGGGTCTAACATGATACTGTGAAAGTTCAATCCATAATGGATCCAACACAGCCGCGAGAGTCCAGTCCAAAGCGGACCCAACACAGCAGCGAGAGTCCCGTTCACAGCGGAGCCAGCAGGAAACCATCCCAAGCGGAGGCGGATCAGCAGCACAGGGATGTCCCCAAACCAATACACAGGCAAGCGGTCCATTCTGGGTCCCGACTCTGGACGAGCGGTCCATCCTGGGTCCCGACTCTGGACAGCCAGTACGTCATCCATGGCCACCGGATCGGACCGGACCCCCTCCACAAGGGAGAGTGGGACATGGGAGAAAAAGAAAAGAAACGGCAGATCAACTGGTCTAAAAAGGGAGTCTATGACATCATCGACACACCCAAGCCGACGAGGCCCGCATCCTGGACAACGCTGCCAACCAGCCTGAAGCCACAAACTCTCAAGAACAGAAAAACAAACTCATTGATGGGGGGGAAAAAAATATGACAGTCTGCGTCGGACGCGCCAACACACCGCCGCAGAACGCCACGTGGAGCGTTAGGAATGGCGGGTAGGCGGCGGTCAAGCTGAAAAGAACCAACAGCAGCCCGATAACCACCTGGACCACCTGCACAAACACACACACACATGAAAGGCCTACTGAAATGAGATTTTCCTATTTAAACGGGGATAGCAGGTCCATTCTATGTGTCATACTTGATCATTTCGCGATATTGCCATTTTTTTGCTGAAAGGATTTAGTAGAGAACATCCACGATAAAGTTCGCAACTTTTGGTCGCTGATAAAAAAGCCTTGCCTGTACCTGAAGTAGAAGCCGATGTGCGCGTGACGTCACGGGTTGTAGGGCTCCTCACATCCGCACATTGTTTACAATCATGGACACGAGCAGCGCGAGCGATTCTGACCGAGAAAGCGACAATTTCCCCATTAATTTGAGCGAGGATGAAAGATTCGTGGATGAGGATAGTGAGAGTGAAGGACTAGAAGAAAAAAAAAGAAGAAAATACGACAGGGCAGTGGGAGCGATTCATGTTATTAGACACATTTACTAGGATCCATCCATCCATCCATCCATTGTCTACCGCTTATTCCCTTTCGGGGTCGCGGGCGCCTATCTCAGCTACAATCGGGCGGAAGGCGGGGTACACCCTGGACAAGTCGCCACCTCATCGCAGGGCCAACACAGATAGACAGACAACATTCACACTCACATTCACACACTAGGGCCAATTTAGTGTTGCCAGTCAACCTATCCCCAGGTGCATGTCTTTGGAAGTGGGAGGAAGCCGGAGTACCCGGAGGGAACCCACGCATTCACGGGGAGAACATGCAAACTCCACACAGAAAGATCCCGAGGCTGGATTTGAACCCAGGACTGCAGGACCTTCGTATTGTGAGGCAGACGCACTAACCCCTCTTCCACCGTGAAGCCTATTTACTAGGATAATTCTGGAAAATCCCTTATTTGCTTATTGTGTTACTAGTGTTTTAGTGAGATTATAAAGTCATACAGTCGAGGGGTGTGGTGACTGCCAGTGTCTCTGAGGGAAGCCATGGAGGAGCCAAGAAAGTCGCACCTGCCTTTTTGACAGCTGCAGGAAGAACGACACAAGCTCCGCTCATGTTTACAGTAAGAGCCGACTTATTACCACAATTTTCTCACCGAAACCTGCCGGTTGACATGTGGTAGAAAAACATGTTCGCTTGACCGCTCGGTTCCATATCAAAGCTTCACAACAAACAAACACCAGCTGTGTTTGTGTTGCTACCGAAATACACCGCTTTCCACCAACAGCATTCTTCTTTGTAGTCTCCATTATTAAGTGAACAAATTTCAAAAGATTCAGCAACACAGATGTCCAGAATACTGTGTAATTATGCGATTAAATCGGATGACTTTTAGCCGTAAGTGGTGTTGGGATAAAATGTCCGCTACAACCAATAACGTCATCATACGCATCATCGTTACGCGTTTTCAACAGGACACTTGGCGGGAAATTTAGAATTGTAATTTAGTAAACTAAAAAGGCCGTATTGGCATGTGTTGCAATGTTAATATTTCATCATTGATATATAAACTATCAGACTGCGTGGTCGGTAGTAGTGGGTTTCAGTAGGCCTTGAAGTCGCCCGCTCATGCGTGGCGGGACACGCTCACCAACCCCGAGGCCAAGCAGCACCGCCCCCTCCAGGCTCGCTTTGGGCACATCATCCTCAGTCTTGGTGGGGGACACAGGGGGCGAGGTCTTCCGCGGCGCCGCCTCCGGGCATCTAGAGCTAGATAGAAGCTTGATCCTGAGGGATGACCTGAGTGACGATCACCAGACCGCCCAGCGTGGTGACGGATGAGGACGCCATGTTTTGCTGTTCGAATGACGTCACACGTTATTCGCGCTACGTCACTTCCATCAACTTGTTTTTCAGCAGTTAAGTTGATGCACGCTGTCACTGTTATCATGGTTTTCCTTTTGTATGTCAGGCTTGCCACTGACAATTTGTTTGTGTTTTCGTTTTTCCTCTGTGTGTTCTTAGTATTTCCTGTCTTTAGTTCCTGTCAGCACTCTTATTTTCGTTCAGCTTCCTGTTTGTCTCCCCGTGTGCTGTTTTCCTTCAGATGCGGCTGATTGGCACCCGGCCACACCTGTTGTCAATCAGCCCGCTCCTATTTGTACCGGCTTTGTCTTGAGTCAATTGCTGGATTATTGTAGTTGCCACATGTTGCACTTGTCTTTGCTACCTGTTGTGTCGTATCTTGATGTGTCAATGCAGCGTTGCGGTGAGCTAAGTTAGATAGCGGTTTTTAGCTTACTGTCTTTTGTTCCCTGCTTCCGTTTTGTTTTCTAAGTACAAGAACGACTTCTGTTTTCCATGCTAAAGATCCTTTTTGTTTTCTAGATCCTATCCATCCATCCATTTTCTACCGCTTATTCCCTTTCGGGGTCGCGGGGGGCGCTGGCGCCTATCTCAGCTACAATCGGGCGGAAGGCGGGGTACACCCTGGACAAGTCGCCACCTCATCACAGTTTTCTAGATCCCATGCTAGCTATCTTAGTTTGTTATCCACCCACGTGCGTGGTTTTGTTTTGTTTTAGTATTTTAATTAAATCATGTTTACTTACAAAATGCCTGCCTCCTTCTCTGCATCTTGGGGTTCGTCAACAACAAACTTTGACATTGTAATCTTTATTTGAATAGCAACGTCAAATAAAATCCATCCATCAGTCCATTTTCTACCGCCTATTCCCTTTAGGGTCGCGGGGGGCGCTGGTGCCTATCTCAGCTTCAATCGGGCGGTAGGCGGGGTACACCCTGGACAAGTTGCCACCTCATCGGAGTGTCAAATAAAATATTACATACAAAACAATTAAAACTTATTTTGATACCGTAATGATATGTTCAGCAGTTGTAAATGGCTAATGAATCAATCTTTTTTTTTAACTACTTTACTTACATCAATTCACAATACCTATCATTTAAAAGTCAACTTTTTGTCAGGCCTCAGATGTAGTTATATCGTAAAAATAAAAAAAATCAACATTTAAAAAAAAAAAATACGCCGTAGAGGTAAGAAGTGCGTCATTAATTGCAGTGGTTCTCAAATGGGGGTATTTGAATGTATGCCAAGGGGTACGTGAGATTTTTTTTTAAATATTCTAAAAATAGCAACAATTCAAAAATCCTTTATAAATATATTCATTGAATAAAACTTCAACAAAATATGAATTTAAGTTCCTAAACTGTGTAAAGAAATGCAACAATGCAATATTTAGTGTTGACAGCTAGATTTTTTGTGGACATGTTCCATAAATATTGATGTTAAAGATTTATTTTTTTGTGAAGAAATGTTTAGAATGAAGTTCATGAATCCAGATGGATCTCTATTTCAATCCCCAAAGAGGGCACTTTAAGTTGATGATTACTTCTATGTGTAGAAATCTTTATTTATAATTGAATCACTTGTTTATTTTTCAAAAATTTTTTGTTATTTTCATATCTTATTTTCCAAATAGTTCAAGAAAGACCACTACAAATGAGCAATATTTTGCATTGTTATACAATTTAATAAATCAGAAACTGATGACATAGTGCTGTATTTTACTTCTTTATCTATTTTTATCAACCAAAAATGCTTTGCTCTGATTAGGGGGTACTTGAATTTAAAAAATGTTCACAGGGGGTATATCACTGAAAAAAGGTTGAGAACCACTGCTATAAGTGACCAGACGTCCGAGATCAAAACTGGGAATATCATCTCAGAGAAGGGGGAAAAAAACGGTCAGGTATTTTCCAGTTCAAGAAACAATATGATTAGGTTATATCTGTGATTCTTAACCTTGTTGGAGTTACCGAACCCCACCAGTTTCATATGCGCATTCACCAAACCCTTCTTTAATGAAATATAAAAATATTTTTCAAATTCAAGACAGAGTTATAGGTTTTTTTTTTTACTGGTGCACAAAATGAACTGTGCATGAACATCACCATGTTCATAGAACATAACCAACACAGTGCATGAACTCACAACAAACTACACACCTGCAAATCAGATGGAAAATTAGAGGGAACATTGTTTAGGGGTGTCCATAATACGCAGATAGGTAGAAGTTTTTATTTACACAATGAGTCGGGTGTATCATGACCTCCGCGGCAGAGGCTCCGCCGAACCCGTAGGGTTCGATCGGAACCCTGGTTAAGAACCACTGGGTTATATATACACAAGCGTATATCCTACAGAAACAACGTATAAATACATTAGAAATCTATATATCTTACAGACCTACAGACCAGTGGTTCTCAACCTTTTTTCAGTGATGTACCCCCTGTGAAAAATGTTTTAATTCAAGTACCCCCTAATCAGAGCAAACCATTTTTGGTTGAAAAACCCGCGACCTCCAAGGGAATAAGCGGTAGGAAATGGATGGATGGAAAACGAGATAAAGAAGAAAAATACAGCACTATGTCATCAGTTTCTGATTTATTAAATTGTATAACAGTGCAAAAGAAAAATACAGCACTATGTCATCAGTTTCTGATTTATTAAATTGTATAACAGTGCAAAATATTGCTCATTTGTAGTGGTCTTTCTTGAACTATTTGGAAAAAAAGATATAAAAATAACAAAAAAACTTGTCGAAAAAGTAAACAAGTGATTCAATTATAAATAAAGATTTCTACATAGAAGTAATCATCAACTTAAAGTGCCCTCTTTGGGGATTGTAATAGAGATCCATCTGGATTCATGATCTTAATTCTAAAAATTTCTTCACTAAAAAAGAAATCTTTAACATCAATATTGATGAAACATGTCCACAAAAAATCTAGCTGTCAACACTGAATATTGCATTGTTGTATTGTTTTTACACAGCTTATTAACTTACATTCATATTTATAAAGGATTATTTATTTGTTGCTATTTTTAGAATTTTTAAAAAAATCTCACGTACCCCTTGGCATACCTTCGAGTACCCCCAGGGGTACGCGTACCCCCATTTGAGAACCACTGCTATAGACTGTATCTCTGTTGATGTATTTTCTAACCTTAGAGGTCTAAAATTTTTGCTAATCATAATATTGATAGGATTCCTGTTGCTCTTTCAAACTTCCACAAACAAGCCCTTCTAGCATGGTCTTTTATTTACAACCACAATTTTTCACCTACCAAATATTTCATTTGGAACAATAAAGACATATATTACAAAAGGAAATCTCTTTTCCTCAACAATTGGTGCAACAATATCATTATTTTAGTCAGTCAGCTTTTCAATAAGGAAGGTCAACTTTTTAATTACCAAGAATTTCTCAAACATTTTAAGATACCTGTGACTCCCAAACAATTTGCCATCGTATTTGATGCCATTCCAGCAGGAGTTATTATGTTGTACAGGGCTTACACACCTCCTCTTTCTGCTGTAAAAAATGTGAATGATCCACTTGACACTCCTGTGGGGAAACTGTGCTTTGAACAGAAAAATCTGCAGATTATTCAAAAATGATTGTTTGTCTGCCTCCTATGTAATTGCCCTGTGGAATAATGTTGTAAATGACATCTGTTGGGTCAAAACGTGGTCCCTTCCGAACAGGTATTTACTTACCAACAAAGTCAAAGAGATAACCTTTAAAGGCCTACTGAAATTAGATTTTCTTATTCAAACAGTTCGAGATGCTACCTCAATAGAAGCCTTTAAGTCTCACCTTAAAACTCATCTGTATACTCTAGCCTTTAAATAGACCTCCTTTTTAGACCAGTTGATCTGCCGCTTCTTTTCTTTCTCCTATGTCCCCCCCTCCCTTGTGGAGGGGGTCCGGTCCGATGACCATGGATGAAGTACTGGCTGTCCAGAGTCGAGACCCAGGATGGACCGCTCGTCGGGACCCAGGATGGACCGCTCGCCTGTATCGATTGGGGACATCTCTACGCTGCTGATCCGCCTCCGCTTGAGATGGTCTCCTGTGGACGGGACTCTCGCTGCTGTCTTGGATCCGCTTTGAACTGAACTCTCGCGGCTGTGTGGGAGCACCTATGGATTGAACTTTCACAGTATCATGTTAGACCCGCTCGACATCCATTGCTTTCGGTTCCCTAGAGGGGGGGGGGTTGCCCACATCTGAGGTCCTCTCCAAGGTTTCTCATAGTCAGCATTGTCACTGGCGTCCCACTGGATGTGAGTTCTCCCTGCCCACTGGGTGTGAGTTTTCCTTGCCCCTTTTGTGGGTTCTTCCGAGGATGTTGTAGTCGTAATGATTTGTGCAGTCCTTTGAGACATTTGTGATTTGGGGCTATATAAATAAACATTGATTGATTGATTGAAACGGGGATAGCAGGTCCATTCTATGTGTCATACTTGATCATTTCGCGATATTGCCATATTTTTGCTGAAAGGATTTAGCAGAGAACATCGACGATAAAGTTTGCAACTTTTGGTCACTAATAGAAAAGCCTTGCCTTTACCAGAAGTCGCAGACGATGACGTCACCCGTTGAGGGCTCCTCACATTGTTTTTAATTGGAGCCTCCAACAAAAGGAGCTATTCGGACCGAGAAAACGACAATTTCCCCATTAATTTAAGCGAGGATGAAAGATCCGTGTTTGAGGACATTGATAGCGACGGCCTAGAAAAAAAAAAAATAAATCAAAAAATCCTTTATCTTTCTATTGTGTTGCTAGTGTTTTAGTGAGTTTTATAGTACCTGATAGTCGGAAGGGTGTCCACGAGTGAGGCCAGTGTCGACGGCAGCTGTATGGACAGCACAAGCTCAGCTGATCTCCGGCAAATGGCGACTTTTTACCACAATTTTCTCACCGACATTTTGTCGGGATCCATGTTCGCTTGACCGCTCTGATCTATAGGAAAGCTTCACCTCCGGGAATTTTGAACAAGGAATCACCGTGTGTTTGTGTGGCTAAAGGCTAAAGCTTCCCAACTCCATCTTTCTACTTTGACTTCTCCATTATTAATTGAACAAATTACAAAAGATTCAGCAACACAGATGTCCAAAATACTGTGTAAATATGCGGTTAAAGCAGACGACTTTTAACTGTGTGTGCGCGCAGTGCTAATATTTCCTTACAGTCCGTGACGTCCCGTGTACACGTCATCATTCCGCGACGTTTTCAACAAGAAACTCCCGGGAAATTTAAAATTGTAATTTAGTAAACTAAAAAGGCCGTATTGGCATGTGTTGCAATGTTAATATTTCATCATTGATATATAAACTATCAGACTGCGTGGTCGGTAGTAGTGGGTTTCAGTAGGCCTTTAAAATCATTCATGGTTATTACCCTGTAAAGACTGTGATGGTTAGATACAAGAAGGACATTGATGTTATCTGCACCTTTTGTAACATGCATCCAGAGACTGTTAACCACTTGTTTTGGACTTGTGAAAACACTCGATCACTATGGCAGTGCACCTGTCGCTTCACCCTGGACAATATTCATGACTAATTTGTGCTTTGTTTTAAAGATGTGATTTTTCGGTTTTACAATGTATGAACAAAAATTTGAAAAGGAATTCTACCTTTGCAACCTCATTATTCTATTGGCTAAGTTTTATATTCATAAATGTAAGTTTCTCAATACCCGACCCATCTTTTGTGCCTTTAAAAAAGATTTTGAACTTTACATTAAAACGCTCTCTACCTCTAACAACAAAAAAGCTGGGAAAACGATGATGCTGTGATCCAAATTTAAGTAATTTAAAAGCCTACTGAAACCCACTACTACCGACCACACAGTCTGATAGTTTATATATCAATGATGAAATATTAACATTGCAACACATGCCAATACGGCCTTTTTAGTTTACTAAATTGCAATTTTAAATTTCCCGCGAGTTTCTTGTTGAAAAGGTCGCGGAATGATGACGCGTACGCGTGATGTCATAGACTGTCAGGAAATATTAGCGCTGCACCACTAGTGGTTAATAGTAGTCTGCTTTAATCGCATATATTATACAGTAATTTGGACATCTGTGTTGCTGAATCTTTTGCAATTTGTTCATTTAATAATGGAGACTATAAAGAAGAATGCTGGTGGTGGAAAGCAGTGGATTGCAGCTGCCTTTAGCACCGAGACACAGCCGGTCTTTCTTTGTTTGTTGTGAAGCAGAGCGGTCAAGCGAACATGTTTTCTCTACGTCAACCAGCATGTTTTTGGATGGGGAAATTGTGTTATATATCTTACCGGAGACATCAGTGGATTATTCGTCGTCCTGCAGCAGCTGTCAAAAAAGGCAGCTGTGAGCTTGGCTCCTCGACTTCTCTCTGAGACACTGCGTGTTCACCGCAGCCATCTGACCTCGAGGTATGTTTATACAATCTTTAAAATCTCACTAAAACACTATTAAAACAATAAGCAGATAAGGGATCTTCCAGAATTATCCAAGTAAATGTGTTTAATTACATCTGAAACGCTCACACTGACCCCGCCCGGAGCCATCGCTTTTTTTTCTTCCTGGTCCTTCACAGTCAGTATCCTAATTCACAAATCTTTCATCCTCGCTCAAATTAATGGGGAAATTGAAGTTTTCTCGGTCGAAATTGCTCTTACTGCTGGTGGCTCCCATTATAAACAATGTGAGGATGTGTGGAGCCCAGCAACTCGTGACATCAAGCGCACATACTTCCGGTAAAGGCAGGGCTATTCTATTAGCGACCAAAAGTTGCAAACTTTATCATCGATGTTCTCTACTGAATCCTTTCAGCAAAAATATGGCAATATCGCGAAATGATCAAGTATGACACATAGAATGGACCTGCTATCCCCGTTTAAATAATAAAATCTCATTTCAGTAGGCCTTTAATGAATCTGAATGAGCCTATGACTTTGCACTTTATTATATATATATATTTGTATTCTATTTTTGTTATTTTGAATTTACAACCCCCTGGCACTGTTTTGTACCGTTTTCATAATGTTTCATAGTGTTGTTGGACTTACTGTTTGTAATTGTTGAAATTTATAAATAAACATTGAAATATAAAAAACATTTAGCGGGACATGCTAACTACTCACTCAGAAGGAGTAGCCATGTCGGCAAAACAGACTGACAGACAGCAGGAAGAGGCTCCACCATTTCTTCTTTCCCTTCCCGTTTGACCGCCGCACAAGACGACCGCACGTAATCACATGACTTTTATTTTGTCAAGCAGCATGACGTGACATCGTCAATCCCTAAACGTCCCTATTTTTCCTTTTCCCGCCGCTGGACAGGAAGTGGGCGTGGCTCCCAGTCGTCTGGACTAAAAAAAAAACAACTTAAAAAAGCTCCCGCATTTAATAGATTCCAAGCCGGTGAGAGAAAGGCAGTACACCCCCGCAGGCGGCAGGGGGCGGTCTGGGCGGGACTGAGGGTCGTGTTGGAGGAAGAGGGCGTCGGCTGGAAGGAGGAAAGACAAAGATTTACTACTTCCTGTTTTGCATGGGCTGAACGTCAATTACGTCAGCTGTTAACAATTTGAACACGCCCGCCACGTGCTTTAAAAAATGTGTTTTTTATTTTGAAGTTATTACTGTTTTAAGGTTTTTAAGTTAAGGTTTTCTGTTTTTAAGTTGTTGACGTTTTATGGTTTTTAAGTATATCAAGTTTTTGTTATTAATGTTTTTGTTAACATTTAAAACATTTTAAGTTAACTTTTTTGAAATTAACGTTTTTCGTTTTTAAGTTGTTAGCGTTTTATGGTTTTTAACCCTTTTTAGGTTTTATGTTCTTAATGTTAAACAGAAGTTAAGTCATTACCGTTTTTTCCCAATTATTTTTCCTTTGTATGTTAACATTTTATAAGTTGTTAGCGATTTATGGTTTTTATCTTCTTACTGTTTGACGGACGTTAAGTCATTGAAGTTTTTCCAATTTTTATGTTAACATTTTATAAGTTGTTAGCATGTTATGGTTTTTAGGATTCAAACCTTTTATAGTTTTTATGTTCTTAATGTTTTATGCTATTTTTATGTTAATGTTTTATGGTTTTTTACGTAAACTTTTCATAGTTTATAAGTTAACATTTTGTTAACGTTTTAATGGTTTTTATGTTTTTCACCTTTCATAGTTTTTGTTCCAAATGTTTTACTGATGTTAAGTCATTACCCTTTTATATTTTTTGTTATTTTTATGTTAATGTTTTATAAGTTGTTTTATGGTTTTTAAGTTATTTTGTTTTTTTACGTTGTTAACTTTTAAGTTTATGTTAACATTTTATGTTTAAGTTGTTAACGTTTTGTGTTTTTTATGTGATTAACATTTTATGTTTCTTAGGTTAACATTTGATGGTTTTTATGTTGTTGTTTTACAGATTTTAAGTCATTAAAGTTTTGTTATGTTATTTTTTTTTTTAAAGAGTTTTATGTTGACGTTTTACATTTAAGTTGTTAACATTTTACGGTTATGTTATTGATGTTTTTATGTTAACATTTTATAGTTTTAATTTAATTTATGTTTTTAAGTTTATAACCTTTTATATTTTTTACTCATAATTCGTTAAAAAATAAACAATGGGTACGAGTATGGGAAGATTTTAAGGGGGGGGCGGGGCAGTCGCTTCCTGTTTTCCCTGCTTGTCCTCTCCTCTGATTGGTCCAACCTGTTAGCTAGCGCCGAAGAGCGTAGGGCAGGCAGTACGTTGGCGCCAAGTGCTGCTCTGTGGGGGAGGGGCGGGACCTCCGAGGGCTTTCTGGGCAGTGCTGGTTTGGGCGGAGCCTGTCAAGACGTCGACAACATTGTCAGCAAAACATGACAAAAACCTCGCGATAAACAATCCTCGCACACGTCCAACACCTTAGCCAAATGCTAACAGGTGTTTTACCTGTCCAGGTGTGACAGGGTCAGGGGGGAGTGGCTTATTGGGCGCAGCTGGCCGGTTCACTAGCGGCTGGATGTTAGCAAAGAAGATGAGAACGTGAGAGGAGCGTCAAGGCACATGCTAGCAAGCACATCAATCCAGCTAATGCTAACATGCACATGCGATAAAGACGAAGGACATGCTAATGCTAACATGCACACTGAATGCGTATTAAACATGCTAAAGCAAACATGACCGCGCATGGATCAGCTAATGCTAACATGCACATACAATAAAGACGAACAACATTCTAATGCTAACATGCTGAAACTAACATGAACCTGCTTGGATCTGGCTAAAAAGGTAACATGTACATACGATAAGGACGAATAACATGCTAAAGCTAACGTGCATGCGTAATGTGCATGAAACATGCTAAAGCTAACATTGGCGACCATCGGTCTGGGCATACTTGTCAACCTTGAGACCTCCGATTTCGGGAGGTGGGGGGTGCGCGGTTAAGAGTCAAGTATTTCATATATATATATATATATATATACACATATATATATATATATATATATATATATATATATATATACAGTATATATATATATTCTTGACTTTCAGTGAAGTCTAGCTATATCTATATATTTATTTTATTAAATATATATATATATATATATGTCTTAATTAGATTATCCAGAGAATAGTGCTTGATACCGTGGTAGAGCGCAATATGTATGTCTGGGAAAAATCACAAGAGTACTTCATCTCTACAGAACTGTTTCATGAGGGGTTCCCCCTATATATATAAAATAAATACTTTAATTTCAGTGTTGATTTATTTACACATATACACACACATAACACTAATCTACTCATTGTTGAGTTAAGGGTTGAATTGTCCATATTCCCTGTCACTATTTTTCGAACCATAGCTGACACAGCTAGACTCTCTGGCGGTGGTGTCAGAGAGAAGAAGTTTAGCAAAACTCCTAGCCATTATGGACAACACCTCCCACCTACTACACTCGGACCTTGCGGAGAGAATGAGCACGTTCAGTGGAAGGCTCAGAATCCCAAAATGTAACACGGAACGACACAGGAGGTCCTTCATACTGACAGCCGTCAGACAGTATAATGCATATGTTCCTTGACTGCACTTAAATGTAGAATATATATACCGGCATATATATATATATATATATATTATATTATTATCATTGTTTATTTTGAGCGAACGGTGGTGCCGGATTTCCCCAAGGGATCAATAAAGTACATTCTATTCTACATTCTATTCTATGTACAGTAGATGGCAGTATTTTCCTGTTTAAGAGTGTCACAACATTGCTGTTTACGGCAGACAAACTGCTTTACGATAGACGAAAACGTGACTGCTATTGTTGTGTATTTTTACCGGGCTGGGAGGACGGTAATGAAACTGCCTAACAATAAACCCACATAATCAATCAATCAATCAATCTTTACTTATATAGCCCTAAATCACTAGTGTCTCAAAGGGCTGTACAAACCACAACACAAACCACTACGACATCCTCGGTAGGCCCACATAAGGGCAAGGAAAACTCACACCCAGTGGGACGTCGGTGACAATGATGACCCAGTGGATTATATATATATATATATATATATATATATTAGGGATGTGGGAAAAAAATCGATTTGAATACGAATCGCGATTCTCACTTTGTGCGATTCAGATTCGATTCTCTTTTTTTTTTTTTAATTACTTAAACATTTTTTTTTTCTATCAAGCCAACAAGAAACCAAGAACTCGCCCTCGATCATTCTACAGTTATAACGTCATTGGGCAGGCTCGCTGTTTGTATTGTGGGAAGGCGGACATGTTAACAGGCTGTCGACACTTCACTCAGGTCCGCTGGAGCTGGAGGGGGCGTGGCCTCCAGCTCTGCCTGAATTTCGGGAGAAAACTTGTCCAGGGAGGTTTTCGGGAGTCTCCCGGAAAATCCGGGAAGATTGGCAAGTATGGGTCTGGGTAATGCTAACATGCACATACAATAAAGATGAAGAACATGCCAATGCTAACATGCTTGCAAAATGTGTATGAAAAATGTTAGCGCTAACAAGAGTGTGAAGAGAAGATATCGATTTGGCTAATGCTAACATGCGATAAAGACGAAGAACATGCTGAAGCTAACATGCACGGGGAATGTGTATTAAACATGCTAAAACTAACATGACCGCACGTGGGTCCGGCTAATGCTAACATGGACATACAATAAGGATAAATAGCATGCTGAGGCTGACATGCATGCAGAATGTGTATGAAACATGCTAAAGCTAACATGAGCGATCACAGATCTAGCTAATGCTAAAATGTAAATACGATAAGTATGAAGAGCATGCTAATGCTAACATGCATGCGGGATGTGTATGAAACATGCTAAAGCTAACATGGGTGTGCATGGGTCTGGCTAATGCAAAAATGTAAATACGATAAGTATGAAAAGCATGCTAATGCTAACATGCATGCAGAACGTGCATGAAACATACTAAAAAGCTAACGTGCATGCGATGAAAATCTTCCAAGCACAGTTTCTACTTACTACAGAATCTTTGGGGACAAAATCCGCAAACATAAAATCACTCTCTGGGAAGTGTTTTTATCCGCTGATTTTGAAGTCATGTACTTTTTAAAATGACTTTCTAGAACCTTCTACTTCACAGGTGTCAAACTCAAATGATCTGACAGTTTTTTTTATCCTAAAAAAAACTATGGGACCGTTTTTCCATTTACAGTAACACACTGTAAAATCTACTGGCAGCTCAGTGGCAATAATTTCACCACAAAATTTTCGGCGTTTTTTACAGCATATTACTTGTAAAGAAAAAAGCAGTGCTGCTGTTTTTAAGATTAAAAAATGGCAGACCAGTAACCAGAATTTTACCGTAAAATGTATGTTTTTTTAAAAATGTATAGAGAAAACTGCTTTGTTACGGCAAAATTCTGGCATCTGAGCTTGCAGTTTTTACAGTTAAAAAAACAGTGGTGCCATTTTGCCATTTACAGTAATGCACCGTAAAATCTACAGTTGTTTTTATACGGTAAAAACTGGTAGCGTAGTCGCAAACATTTTACGGTAAATTTACGATGGTTTTTACAGCATATTACTGTAAATGGATAAGTAGCACTGCTGTTTTTTAAGGTTGAACCAATGGCAGCCCAGGTACAAGAATTTTACTGTAAAATGTTCCTGTTTTTTTAAACTGTAAATAAAAAACAATTTTTTTAACAGTAACATTCTGGCAAATGAGCTGCCATTTTCTATTGTAAAAAAAAAAAAAGTTGCAATAAGTTTATGTTAAAATTTACTGTGTTTTTCTTTTCAGCATCCATCCATTTTCTACCACTTATTCCCTTTGGGATCGCGGGGGGCGATATTACTGTAAATTGAAAAACAGTGCCGCTGTTTAAGGTAATTTTTTTTTACTGTCAATAGAAAACTGTTTAAAAAAAATCTGTCAACTGAGCTGCCAGTTTTTTACTGTAAAAAAATGTGGTGCTATTTTGCCATTTACTGTAATACACTGTAAAATCCAAAACTGGCAGGTCAGTTTGCAAACTTTTACCGTAAAGAAAGTTTTTTATGTACACACAAAAAAAATTAAAAACATTTCTACAGCAAAGTTCTGGCAAATGAGCCAACGTAAAAAAACAGCAGTACTGTTTTTCCGTTTACAATAATATGCTGTAAAAACCACCATAAATTTTACTGTAAAATTATTGCGACTAAGATGCCGGATTTTACTGTAAAAAAACAGTGGTGTCGTTTTGTCATTTAGAGTAAAAGACCGTAAAATCTTAAGTTGTTTTTACACGGTAAAAAACTGGTAGCTTAATCGCAATACCTTTATGGTAAAATTTACGGTGTTTTTTTCGCATGGTACAGTAAATGGAAAAACAGTGACCCAAGATAAAAAAAATAGCAGCTCAGTTCCCAAAATTTTATTGTAAAATTTACGTTTTTTGTTTTTTTTACCGTAATCAGAAAACTGCTTTAAAAAAAAAAAAAAAAAATCTGGAAACTATGCTGCCAGTTTTTTTTACTGTAAAAATAGTGGTGTAGTTTTGCAATTTACATTGTAAAATATACAGTTGTTTTTACGGCAAAAACATGGCAGCTCAGTTGCAATAATTTCAACGTAAAATACTATGTGGCTTTTACAGCATATTACTGTAAATGGGAAAAGGGTAACACTGTTTTATTACGGTTAAAAACTGGCAGCTCAGTTGCCAGAATTTTACAGTATACAGTTTTGTATTTACAGTTTTTTTAAACTGTAAATACAAAACTCCTTTTTTCCGGTAAAAAAAAAAAGTGTCATTTTTCTATTCACAGTAAAATCTACAGTTGTTTTTACGGTAAAAAAACTGGCAGGTCAGTTGGCAAAATGTAATGTAGATGAGCAGTTTTTTATGTACAGTAAAAAAAAAACAAATAACTTACATTTTACAGCAATGTTCTGGCAAATGAGCTACCGTAAAAAACAGCGGAACTTTTTTTCCGTTTATAGTAATATGCTGTAAAAAACACTGTACATTTCCCGGTAAAATTATTGCGACTAAGTTGCCAGTTTTTACTGTAAAAAAAGTGGTGCCATTTTTCTACTTACAATAATAGAACAAAAAATCTGCAGTTGTTTTTACACGATACAGAACTGGTAGCTTAGTCGCATTACTTTTACGGTGGAATGTAAAGTGTTTTTCAGCTTATTACTGTAAATGAAAAAAGTGACGCTGTTTTTTTAAAAAGGTAAAAAAAATAGTAGCTCAATTACCCAAATTTTACTGTGAAATTTAAGTTTTTTTTCCAGTAAAATGAAAAGTGCTTTTTAAAAAAAAAAAAAATTCTGGCAACTAAGGTGCCAGTTTTTTACTGTAAAAAAATAGTGGTGCCATTTTGCCATTTACAGTAATACACCGTAAAAGCTACAGTTTTTACCGTAAAAAACTGGCAGCTCAGTTGCAATAATTTTAATGTAAAATTCTATGTGATTTTTAAAGCATATTACTGTAAATGGGAAAAGAGTAACAAGGTTTCATTACGGTGAAAAAAACTGGCAGCTCAGTTGCCAGAATTTTACTATAAAAATGATGTTTTTTTTTAACTGTAAATACAAAACTGCTTTTTTACGGTAAAAAAAACTAATACTTGAATTCACAATAATATACCGTAAAATCTAGTTGTTTTTAACGGTAAAAAACTGACAGCTCTGTTGTAACATAAAGAAGCAGTTTTCTATTACAGTACAAAACAAAACAAAAAAAAAAACGTAAATGTTTACAGCAAAGTTCTGGCAAATGAGCTCCCTTAAAAAAAAAACGGCGTGGCATTTTTCCGTTAATAGTAATATGCTGTAGAAAACACACTAAATTATACGGTAAATTATTGCGATTGAGCTGCCAATTTACTGTAAAACTTACAGATTTGTTTGCATAGTACATCCAGTACAAAAAAATATAATAAAATATTATTAGTTACTGTCAATGCGGTCCTCTGAGGCCAACCACAACTTCGATGTGGGACTCAATAAAAAAGTTTGACACACCTTTTCTACTCGGTAGAAGGTCCAACTTTCTATATTTTATCTTCTAGTAATGTCTACTTTCTACCCGTTTACCTGCGGGGCGGTTAATACAGGGGTCGAGGGGAGTGGCTTAGTGGGAGGAGCAGGTCTGTCATAAACCTGATAGGACAGAAAAAAGGAAGCAGGAAGTAGAGCGACAGCCGGCACTTCCTCCTTAGCTTCTCTTTCACAATAAAAGCCTGGAATCTCCACGAGGACCGGTGAAGGCGAGGCAAGTACCTGGATGAGGGGCGGAACCTCGGAGATGTCCGTCAGCGTGTTGCCATGGCATCTCAGCGGACGCACCTGCTCGACGTCAACGTTGTTCTGTCGCTCTGTCGCTGGCGTCCTGGACAGGAAGTCACAGGAGTGACGATATGCACAAACACGCACGCACACTGTGGCGTACCGGTTGTGTTGTGTGGATTTAGAAAACAGCTTGTGGACTCGCAAGCGCGACCAAAGTCCACGGGTGCGGGCGAAGCGTAGCGCAAGGAGGAGAAGGACCGTGGGCAGGATGAAGAGGAAGAGGACCAGCAGGGCGACTCGGACTGGATCGGACTCTACACACACGCAGTTTGAATAGGACTGCAGCCGCTGGTCGGCGTGCACGTGTGTGTACCTGCGACGGCGTGCGCGGGTCCGCTGTCCACGCTGCCCCCGTTCCCGGCGTGGGCACAATCGGGCGGCGCCCAGCCCTCCTGGCAGTGGCAGTTGTTGTTGCTGTTGCACACCTGAAATCACACGGGAGGCTGAACGGACTGTCAGCGTGAGAACGGGCGGCGCCGACTCACGCCGTGCCCGTTGCACTTCCGGCGGCACTCGTCCACGCCAAAGACGGACGCGTCCCGACACTTGTGGTCCAGACAGGCCTGCAGACAGAAGAACGAGTGTTTCGGTTGACGTGTTTGCGCGCTCACGGCCGCGGGTCACACCTATGGCGTCACATTAGTGGCAAAAATCCAAGCGCATAAACTCTGTTATCGTGCGCTGATTCTTCACTTCGTGTGCGCGCGCGTGATGCCTTTGTGCACCCGCGTGACTTTTTGCGTGCGGTGCCTATGCGCGTGCGCGCCGTCTTCGTTTTGCAACTTTGGGGGCGGTATGCTTAGACGGCCCCTCCTTTCTGATTGGTTAGGCGAAAAATGCTCAGGGGCCAATCAGAAGTATAGCAGGGCGGGTCATCGGTCATAAAAAAATGTAGGGACATAATGGGTCCCATTTTTCTAGTCTTTGGTATGACTCGGCCAGGGTTTTGAACTCACGACCTACCGATCTCAGGGCGGACAGTCTAACCACAAGGCCACTGATGTGTATATACTGTATGTATATATCTATATCTATATGTATATATGTATATATCTATATGTATATATCTATATAGATAGATATAGATATATACATATACATATATACAAATATACATAAGAATGTGAGATGGATGGACGGACATCTAAAACCAGCATTACAATATTTGTAGACTGATCAGTCTACAAAATATATATATATATGTATATGTATATATATCAGTCTACAAAATATATATATATATGTATATGTATATATATCAGTCTACAAAATCTACAAATGATTACCCTACAGTATTAGATACAAATTAATTATGAGGTTATCTTTAGTCAAATAAATAAAACATAAGTTTTTATTTTAAGTTATTGTATTAGTTTACCATTCTTTTTCAAATTTACAATTCTTAATCAGCAAGAAAAAAAATGAAATATTGCAATGCTAGTTTTAGATGTCCATCCATTCATCCATCTCACATTCTTATTATATATATATATATATATAATAATAATTTGTAGATTTTGTAGACTGATATATATACATACATACATACATACATATATATATATATATATATGTATATATATATATCAGTCTACAAAATCTACAAATTATTATCCTACAGTATTGGATACAAATTAATTGTGAGGTTATCTTTAGTCAATGAAATAAAACATAAGTTTTATTTTAAGTTATTGCATTAGTTTACCATTCTTTTTCAAATTTACAATTCTTAATCAGCAGATTAAAATAATTAAATATTGCAATGCTGGTTTTAGATGTCCATCCATCCATCTCACATTCTTATTTTATATATATATATATATATATACACACACACGCACGCACGCACGCACGCACACACGCACGCACACACGCACACACACACACACACACACACACACACACACACACACACACACACACACACACCAGTGGCCTTGTGGTTAGACTGTCCGCCCTGAGATCGGTAGGTCGTGAGTTCAAAACCCTGGCCGAGTCATACCAAAGACCAGAAAAATGGGACCCATTATGACCGATGACCCGCCCTGCTATACTTCTGATTGGCCCCTGAGCATTTTTCGCCTGACCAATCAGAAAGGAGGGGCCGTCTAAGCATACCGCCCCCAAAGTGCCAAAACGAACACAGGCGTGATAACAGTTTTTATGCGCTTGGAATTTTGGCACTAATGTGACGCCATACATACCTTCCCGCGGCCACAGGCGGAGCCTTCCGCCACGAAGGCAGGGTCGGACACGTCGTCTCCCAGGTGGAAGAAGGTGCCGCGACACACCAGGTCGCTGTGGTTGAAGCGCACGGTGGTGGTGAGGATCTCGGCGTTGGTGCCCAGCAGGGGGCGCTCACTCCCGCCCTGACACTGGATCCTGCCGCAGTGCACGTCACTGCGGGAAATGACATCAGCCAAGGCTACGGCGCTTTAACGGCGTGGCGAGGGTACTCACGCTGACCCGCAGGGGGCGTGGGAGCCGTTGGCCAGCTGTCCGCAGTTTCCAAACTTGCTTCCTTGTTTGTTGACCGACGAGAAACAAACGGCAGGTGCGCTGCTGGCGTCTTGCCGGGTGAGAGCGCTTCAGACGTTATCCACAGTACTAACTCATCTGGACTAGCTGGCGAGCTCGGTGTCACCTACCGGGTCCCCACAGCGTCTGGCACTGCGCGCGCATGCTCGCACACACGCCGCCGTAACAGAAGGATTCGTCGTCCTCGCAGGTCTCGCCGTTCTGCAGGAAGACATTGGGGGGGCAATGGGGGGAGGAGCCTGTGCAGAACTCGGGCAAGTCGCACTCTCCGATTGGCTCCCGGCACACGGAACCCGCCGCCCGCAGCTGGTGAGGCAAAGAAGCTGAAGTCAAGAGGTGGCGTGTGGGTATGGCGAGACGTGAAAAGGCGCCAACCTGGCAGTTGTGGCAGCAGACGCCGTCGGAAGAGCACTGAGCTCCGGGAAGCAGCAGACAGGTGGACGCGTTACAACAGGGGTCCTGGCACTCCTGACCAATCAGAGCGCAGCAGCAGTGAATACACGCTAGCTCCGCCCCCGCAGTCCCTCCGGTGAGTACCTGCATCAGGCCGCAGTCGCACTCCTCGCCACGCTCCACGTACAGGTTCCCACAGCGGGGTCCGCCCACCAGGCGATCTGGCTGCGGCACGTTGAACAAGCACATGCCGCCCCCGTGCAGCAGGCTGACGGACAGGTCGGACGCACTGCAGCTGCTGAACTGCTGCCCGGGCATGAACCTGGGGGTGGCGGAGAGGTCAAAGTTCATCACACGTCAAAGCCGCACGTTCTACCTGCAGGGTCTAACCCGGTCGAGGGCTCCATGATGCAGCCCCCCAGCCGGGCGTCGTTGCGGCAGGAGCAGTGGCGTTCGGCCGTGTCGTGACTCATGCCAAGGTTGTGGCCCAGCTCGTGGGCCACCGTGGAGGCCACGCCCAGAACGCTGACCAGGTGATCCTGTATAATGTCACATTAGTGTCAAAAATCCAAGCGCATAAAAACTGTTATCGCACGCTGATTCTCTACTTTGTGCGCAGGCGCGCAACACCCTCTTGCGCGCGCGCCGTCTCGGTCTGTGCGCTCTATTTGTACTCCTGGCATCTCTCTTCGCGCTGTCATGTTTGTTTTGGCACTTTGGGGGCGGGTATGCTTAGACGGCCCCTTCTTTCTGATTGGCTCTGAGCATCTTACCTTAGGCAGCTGACCCCGCCCAGTACATAGATGTCAAGGAACATGTACTATTTAAAGGCCTACTGAAATGAGATTTTCTTATTTAAACGGGGATAGCAGGTCCATTCTATGTGTCAAACTTGATCATTTCGCGATATTGCCATATTTTTGCTGAAGGGATTTAGTAGAGAACATCCACGATAAAGTTCGCAACTGGAGAAAAGCCCTGCCTCTACCGGAAGTCGCAGACGATGACGTCACCCGTTGAGGGCTCCTCACATCTTCAAATTGTTTTTAATGGGAGCCTCCAACAAAAAGTGCTATTCGGACCGAGAAAACGACAATTTCCCCATTAATTTGAGCAAGGATGAAATATTTGTGTTTGAGGATATTGATAGCTCGGACTAGAAAAAAACAACAACATTTTTTTTATCGCGTTGCATTGAGACAGATTCAAAATTTTTTAGAGACTACTAGGATAACTCTGGGAAATCCCTTATCCTTCTATTGTGTTGATAGTGTTTTAGTGAGTTTAACAGTACCTGATAGTCGGAGGTGTACGTCCACGGCCGGGTGTTGACGCGCAGTCTCTCGGGGAAGTCGACGGCAGCTGTACGGGAGGCGCAAGCTCAGATGATATCCGGTAAGAGGCGACTTTTAAACCACAATTATGTCACCGAAACCTGCTGGTTGACATGTGGTCGGGATCCATGTTCGCTGTGATCCATACGAAAGTTTCAACTCTGTGAATTTTAAACAAGGAATCACCGTGTGTTTGTGTGGCTAAAGGCTAAAGCTTCCCAACTCCATCTTGCTACTTTGACTTCTCCAATATTAATTGAACAAATTGCAAAAGATTCAGCAACACAGATCTCCAAAATACTGTGTAATTATGCCGTTAAAGCAGACAACATTTAACTGTGTGTGTGTGCGTAGCGCTCATACTTCCTAAAAACCCGTGACGTCTTGGGGCGGTATAGCTCGGTTGGTAGAGTGGCCGTGCCAGCAACTTGAGGGTTGCAGGTTCGATTCCCGCTTCCGCCATCCTAGTCACTGCCGTTGTGTCCTTGGGCAAGACACCTTACCCATGTGCTCCCAGTGCCACCCACACTGGTTTAAATGTAACTTAGATATTGGGTTTCACTATGCTTTCAGTCACTAGAGAAAAGCGCTATATAAATATAATTCACTTCACTTCACTTGCGTACACGTCATCATTACACTACGTTTTCAAGTAAATTAAAAAGGCCGTATTGGCATGTGTTGCAATGTTAATATTTCATCATTGATATATAAACTATCAGACTGTGTGGTGGGTAGTAGTGGGTTTCAGTAGGCCTTTAAAGGCCTACTGAAACCCAGAAGAAGTCAAAGTAGAAAGATGGAGTTGGGAAGCTTTAGCCTTTAGCCACACAAACACACGGTGAATCCTTGTTTAAAATTCAAGGAGGTGAAACTTTACTATGGATCACAGCGGTCAAGCGAACATGGATCCCGACCGAATGTCAACCAGCAGGTTTCGGTGAGAAAATGGTGGTAAAAAGTCGCTTCTTACCGGAGATCAGCTGAGCTTGCGCCGTCCATAAAGCTGCAGTCGACTTCCCTGAGACACTGGCGTCAAGACACCCATGGACACACACCTCCGACTATCAGGTACTGTTAAACTCACTAAAACACTAACAACACCATAGAAAGACAAGGGATTTCCCAGAATTATCCTAGTAAATGTGTCTAAAAACATCTGAATCCGTCCCAATGCAATCGCGTTTTTTTTTTCTAACTTTTTTTTTTTTTCTAGTCCATCGCTATCAATATCCTCAAACACGAATCTTTCATCCTCGCTCAAATTAATGGGGAAATTGTCGTTTTCTCGGTCCGCATAGCTCTTTTTGTTGGGGGTTCCCATTAAAAACAATGTGAAGATGTGAGGAGCCATCAACGGGTGACGTCATCGTCTGCGACTTTCGGTAAAGGCAGGGCTTTTCTGTTAGCGACCAAAAGTTGCGAACTTTATCGTCGATGTTCTCTACTAAATCTTTTCAGCAAAAATATGGCAATATCGCAAAATGATCAAGTATGACACATAGAATTGACCTCCTATCCCCGTTTAAATAAGAAAATCTCATTTCAGTAGGCCTTTAAATAACCATAACTTGCTGAATTTTCAGCTAATTTCCAAACGGTTCGATTTGTTATAAATGTCAGAGTATTGTATGGTTTAATTTGTCTAATGTATGGAGCTATCTATTTTTTTTTTTAAATACGTATTTTTAACTCTGCCATCTATACTGATCTGGGCTGATATCTAATTTTCCATAGTTTGAGTTGTTTGCAGAAACGTAAGTACTTTTTATAGTAATATCAAAACCATATTCATTAATTGTAGAGATAACCTGTCATTCATTATTCTACTAAAATAGTAATTGCAATCATAACATCAAAAATTAGGCCCTTATGCTTATAATGTGGTCCTGATATGAAGTACGCATAGATAAGTGGGTTCGGGTAGACTCTGGTGTAAACTTAAAGTAGATAGAGGAAAGAAAATGAATAGTCCCACATTGTGGCATACATTCAATATTTACATATACAAATATTAAATAAATACAAATATTTTTTTAAAAAGACAAGTGAGGAAAGAAAACATATTTGAAAATATACTTTCGATCATTGACTGACATCTGTCAAAGTACCAATAATTGTCACACAAATACTAGAAGTGGCGAAATTATTCTCTGCATTTGACCCATCACCCTTGATCACCCCCTGGGAGTCAATCAAGTGGTGGCAGCAGTGGTGCCGCGCCCGGGAATAATTTTTGGTGATTTAACCCCCAATTCCAACCCTTAATGCCAAGCAGGGAGGTAATGGGTCCCATTTTTATAGTCTTTGGTGCGACTCAGCCGGGATTTGAACTCATGACCTACCGATCTCAGGGTGGACACTCTACCCACTATGCCAATGAGTTTGAGTAGTGATAACCTGTCATTCAATATTCTACTAAAATAGTAATTGCAATCATAACATCAATAATTAGGCCCATATGCTAATCATGTGGTCCTGATATGAAGTACGCATGGATAAGTGGGTTCGGGTAGACTCTGGTGTAAACTTAAAGTAGATAGAGGAAAGAAAATTAATAGTCCCACATTGTGGCATACATTCAATATTTACGTTTACAAATATTAAATAAATTAAAATGTTTTTTAAAACAGACAAGTGAGGAAAGAAAACATATTTGAAAATATAATTTCCATCATTGACTGACATATGTTGACTGGTTGTCTGTGTATGAAAAGAGAGATATTGATCTTGACACTTCATTAACTATGTGACGTTCTCTCAACAGATGCTTCACGGTGGCAGAGGGGTTAGTGCGTCTGCCTCACAATACGAAGGTCCTGCAGACCTGGGTTCAAATCCAGGCTCGGGATCTTTCTGTGTGGAGTATGCATGTTCTTCCCGTGAATGCGTGGGTTCCCTCCGGGTACTCCGGCTTCCTCCCACTTCCGAAGACATGCACCTGGGGATAGGTTGATTGGCAACACTAAAAATTGACCCTAGTGTGTGAATGTGAGTGTGAATGTTGTCTGTCTATCTGTGTTGGCCCTGCGATGAGGTGGCGACTTGTCCAGGGTGTACCCCGCCTTCCGCCCGACTGTAGCTGAGATAGGCGCCAGCGACCCCAAAAGGGAATAAGCGGTAGAAAATGGATGGATGGATTTTCTCTCAACAGATGAGACAATACCTTCTTCAAAGACTTTTAGATAAAATTCAATTGGCATTTTCCACAACTCCACTAAATTTGGACTTTTTAGAATTTGTTTGTCGACTGGAGCTGTAACTTCTGCAGGCCCTATCCAACCACATTCAAGTACCAGCTGCTATTATCCGGACTTTGTAGGAACTCTTTGAACTTGTGAAAGCACAACTGAATGACCCGCCCTGCTATACTTCTGATTGGCCTTGATCATTTTTCCGCCTGACCAATCAAAAAGGAGGGGCTGTCTAAGCATACCCGCCCCCAAAGTGCCAAAACGAAGACGGTACACGCGCCGCGCACAAAGTGGCGAAACAGCGCGCGATAACAGTTATTTTGGCTTGGATTTTTGGCAATAATGTGACGCCATAATCCTGCCACAGCCGACAGGGTGAGAGCGTTGCGACGGCGACAAGACGCGGTCCGCCATCTCACTCACCACGTTGACCCCTCCAGACCGGTCTCTGGAGCACATGGACGACTGCGACGCCATGCCCACCGTGGTGCCGTCTAAGGCGCTGCCCCTGCGGACACAAAGTCGTGAGGGCGAGTCGGTAGCAGGCGACCTGGCAGCGGGTGTACGGTACATGACGAGCTGGGCGTTGTCGTGGCGGAGGCGGGGGAGCAGCTCTCTGGTCCGCCACTCTAGGAAGTTGTTGAGTGTGTCGGTAGGGTTCTTCTCCACGCGGATCTTGTCGCTGTCGCTCCAGATCTCCAAACCCATCAACGCCACGCGCACGTTCAGAGGACGGTAGAACTGCGCGAGGGGTAGGTAAATAAATTGGAGTCTCGGCAGCAGGGATCAAGGGTCTCACCCAGTCCACCTGGTTGGCCACGTCCAGCATGCGGTAGATGATGGTCCTGTTGTTCTTCTGGTAGTTGATGAACTGGAAAAAGGACAACTATAACATTGGTCGCCATGGTGATGGGTGGCCATGCAAGTATTGTCAGGGGGGACCACTGACCTCCTGGTGGTCCACAACCAGCACCAGTTCTATGTACTTGGTCTCCGACAGGATGTCCCGCTTGCTCTGCACGCACACACACACACGCACACACAGGTCAGAGGTGTGTTGGCCACATCAAAGTGATACGTCATCATCGAGTCACGCACGCGTCCCACACTGCTGTGCTGAAGGGGAGGGAGTGCTGGGCCCACCGAGACCCCGCATCCCCCCACTGCCCCCGCCTTCACGTGACCGGTAGAGTACAGCAGGTGGTCTCCGTCTCCTTCATCCCCTTCGCTTGCCACGTCCAGCTTGAAGGGGCGGAGCTCTTGCGGCTGCAGCTCAAAACTCAGAGTGGCGTTGATGGCGATGACGCCGCTGTGGGCGGAACAGTTAAAAGGTGAATTTTCGCTATGTCAATTTAAATAGATTAGATTGGATTAGATTAGATAGTACTTTATTTATTCCGTCAGGAGAGTTCCTTCAGAAAAATTACAATTTTCAGCACAATCCCATTCAAGATCAGACAAACATTAAAGGGAGACAGAACAGGATCGCTGACGGGTCTGCCGGCTTCCAGCGCCCCTTACAAAAAAAGATGAGATACAGGTAAACAAGGGGGGGAGAAAAAAATAGAAGATTAAAATAAAATAAAAAAATCGGTCTTAGCCTGGGCCCTGGAGAGGGGGTGCAGACTGAGGCCAAGGGAAAAAAACAACAACTCATAGCCATAGTACACATCCCTCTTCCATGTATGTAAGAGGGAAACATCAAACATCAAAGAACACATAGGACATTAAAGACATTAAAGCAGCAGATACAAGCAGACACTTCTACATACAGCTATGAATAAAAAGTAAAAGAAACATATCCACTGTGGTGGCCTCTGCGGTGTTCCACGCCATCGTCCGCTGGGGTGGAGGGAGCATGGCCAGAGACAGGAGCAGACCCAACAAAGCAACCAAGACAGCAGACTCCACTCCCGGCCAGTGTCCAGTCCGCATGGATGAGCGAGGATACGTCCAAGGTGACTGAGGTGTCCGACACCTGCTCACCCAGTCAAGACACCGCGAAGCCTCTCCGTCCCAGCGCTCAGTGCCAGCTCCGCAGCCCTGTCCCCTCATCCGCACCTCCTCCAGTCCCTCCAAACTCTGCATTCCTGTCGCCTCACCCACGTCTCCTCCAATCCCTCCAAACTCTGCAGTCCTGTCCCCTCATCCGCATCTCCTCCAGTCCCTCCAAAGCGACTCCGGTGTGGCAGAGACCCAGCAGCTGGTCTCCATGGCCAAAAGGCTCCCGGGAGGCAGATCCAGAAGTCCACAAAAAAAGCACCACAGAGGTCACGAAAGTGCCACCCCTTGTCACACAGTCCCAAAGGGTCCCGGACCAAAAGGCAAAAAAATATAATAAGACATGAAAACAAGAGGGAAACACAAAAGGATGACACAAGAGCACAGAGCTCCTGCCTACAGCAGCCACTACAGCAGCGCCATCTTGGAAAAAAAAAAATACTCAGTATATCGACTTAAAAACTCAATCTTAGACTCGGTTACATCGCTATATTGACTCAGTTACATTGTGACAACTGACTTATTACATTAATCAGTTTTACTCACTATTTGGACTTAGTTACATTGCAACAACTGACTTATATACATTGAAGGAGTTACTCACTAATTGGACTGACCGTATTTCCTTCAATTGCCACAGGGCATATAGTATGCGCCTGCCTTGAATTACTGCCGGGTCAAACTCGCTTTGCAAAATAATTAGCGCATGCTTAGTATTACCGCCTGGTCAAACTCGTGACATCACGAGTGACACTTCCCCTGTCATCATTTTCAAAATGGAGGAGGCTGATTTCAATACCAGTAATTTGAAATCGCATAAAGGGAAGAAGATTAAGAGCTATTCAGTAGGATTTAAGGTCAAAGCTTACATCACACTCAAATGTTTACTGCATGCCTTTGGTAAGTGCCGGAGTGAGAAGAGGTTTTAAAATAATTAGCGCAGGCTTACTTTTACCACATGCCTATGGTAAGCGCAGGAGTGAGAAGAGGTTTTAAATCAGGGGTGCCCACACTTTTTCTGCAGGCGAGCTACTTTTCAATTGACCAACTCGAGGGGATCTACCTCATTTATATATATCATTTATATTTTTATTTATGAAAGAGACATTTTTGTAAACAAGTTAAATGTGTTTAATGATAATACAAGCATGTGTAACACATATAGATGTCTTTCTTTCACAAAGACAAGAATATAAGTTGGTGTATTACCTGATTCTGATGACTTGCATTGATTGGAATCAGACAGTAATGATGATAACGCCGGTTTTTGGCATCTAATTCATCCAGCTTCCATACACTTTACAAGAAAAACATTGGCGGCAAATTCCGTAGCTTGCTTGATTGACATTCACGGCACCCGAGGGTCTTGTGAGATGACGCTGGCTGCTGCCAGTTCATTGTTATGAAAAACTGACAGAGAGGAAGGGGGGAAACACTTTTTATTTCAACAGACTTTCGCGCCGTCCCTTCCGTCAACACTCTAAAGGCCGACTGCACATTTCCTATCTTCACAATAAAAGCCCTGCTTCATGCTGCCTGCGCTAACAAAATAAGAGTCTCGGAAAGCTGGCGTGCACAAATGATGTGCACGCCAGCTTTCTGAGGGATCGCTTGTGCACGCCAGTTTTCCGAGACTCTGTATTTAGTTAGCGCAGGCAGCATGAAGCAGGGCTTTTATTGTGAAGATAGGAAATGTGCAGTCGGCCTTTAGAGTTTTGACGGAAGGTACGGCGCGAAAGTCTGTTGAAATAAAAAGTGTTTCTCGCCTTCCTCTCGGTCATATTTTCATAATAATGATCTTGCAGCAGCCGGCGTCATCTCACAAGACCCTCCGGTACCGTGAATGTCATTTAAGTGACGTCTTGGTGAAGATTGATGATCACTAATTTTTAGGTCTATTTTTTTTAAAAGCCTGGCTGGAGATCGACTGACACACCCCCCGCGGTCGACTGGTAGCTCGCGATCGACGTAATGGGCACCCCTGCTTTAAATTATAAGTCCTCCGGCGGCAATTCAAGGAAATACGGTCGTTACATCAACTTTTTTTTACATCGCTCCATTGAATTAGTCACATTGATAGTTCAATGTTGTTACATCACCACATTATCTTAGTTACATCACTACATTGAATTAGTTACTCACTACATTGAATTAGTTACTCACTACATTGAAATAATGACTTACTACAATACCTTTGTTACTCACTACTGTGAGTTAGTTGCGTGCTCATGGACATTGTTACTCACTAAATTGAAATAATTACTTGCTACATTAATTTAGTTACTCACTACATTGAATTTGTTACGTTCTCGTGGACTTAGATACTCACTACATTGAAATAATTCCTTGCTACATGGACTTAGTAACTGCATTGAATTAGTTACTTGCTACATGGACTTAATTAGTCACTCCACTGAATTAGTTACATTCTCATGGACTTAGTTACTCACTACATTGAAATAATTACTAGCTACATTATCTTAGTTACTCACTACATTGAAATAATTATTTGCTACATTATCTTAGTTCCTCACTACATTGAATTAGTTACATGCTCATGGGCTTAGTTACTCATTACATTTAATTTAAATAATTCCTTGCTACATGGACTTACTTAATAACTTCATTGCATTAGTTACTTGCTACATGGGCTTAGTTAATCACTACATTGAATTAGTTATGTGCTACATGGACTTAGTTCCTCACTATATTGAATTAATTACTTGCCCCATTAACTTAGTTACTCACTACAGTGAATTAGATACATCCTCATGGACTTAGTTACTCACTACATTGAAATAATTCCTTGCTACATGGACTTAGTTAATAACTACACTGAATTATTCACTTGCTACATGGGCTTAGTGACTCACTACATTGAATAAGTTACTTGCTACACAGACATAGTTACTCTCTACATTGAATTAATAAATTGTTACATGGACTTAGTTAATAACTGCATTGAATTAGTTACTTGCTCCATGAACTTAGTTAATCACTACATTGAATTAGTAATGTGCGACATGAACTTATTTCCTCACTACATTGAATTAGTTACTTGCTACCTAGTGAGGAACTACCTCACTAAATGTAATTAATTACTTGCGACATCAACTTAGTTACTCACTACATTGAAATAATTATTTGTTACATTATCTTAGTTCCTCACTACATTGAATTAGTTACATGCTCATGGGCTTAGTTACTCATTACATTTAAATATTTCCTTGCTACATGGATTTACTTAATAACGTCATTGCATTAGTTACTTGCTACATGGGCTTAGTTAATCACTACATTGAATTAGTTAAGTGCCACATGGACTTAGTTCCTCACTACATTGAATTAATTACTTGCTCCATTAACTTATTCACTACATTGAATTAGTTACATCTTCATGGACTTGTTACTCACTACATTGAAATAATTCCTTGCTACATGGACTTAGTTAATAACTACACTGAATTATTCATTTGCTGCATGGGCTTAGTGACTCAGTACATTGAATAAGTCACTTGCTACACAGACGTAGTTACTCTCCACATTGAATTAATGAATTGTTACATGGACTTAGTTAATAACTGCATTGAATTAGTTACTTGCTACATGGACTTAGTTAATCACTACATTGAATTAGTAATGTGCGACATGAACTTATTTCCTCACTACATTGAATTAGTTACTTGCTACAGAGTGAGGAACTACCTCACTAAATTTAATTACTTGCTACATTAACTTAGTTCCTCACTACATGGAATTAGTTATGTGCTCATGGACTTAGTTACTCACTACATTGAAATAATGACATGCTACATTAACTTAGTTACTCACTACATGGAATTGGTTACGTGCTCATGGACTTAGTTACTCACTACATTGAAATAATCAATCAATCAATCAATGTTTATTTATATAGCTCTAAATCACTAGTGTCTCAAAGGGCTGCACAAACCACAACACAAACCACAACAACATCCTAGTAGAGCCCACATAAATAATGACATGCTACATTAACTTAGTAACTCACCGCATGGAATTAGTTATGTGCTCATGGACTTAATTACTCACTACATTGAAATAATTACTTGCCACATTGATTTAATTTCTCACTACACTGAATTAGTTACTTGTTACGTGGACTAAATTACTGCCTACATTGAATGAGTTACTTGCTACATGAACCTAGTTCATCACTACATTGAATTAGTTACTTGCTACAAGAACTTAGTTCATCACTACATTGAATTAGTTACTTGCTACATGAACTTAGTTCATCACTACATTGAATTAGTTACTTGTTACATGGACTTAGTTCATCACTACACTGAATTAGTTACTTGCTACATGGACTTAGTTCCTCACTAGAAGTAACCAAGAGGATTTAGCTGCAGGTGAAAGACGGGGACCAATAACGAGCGGTGTGATATTTGAGGACATACTTGTACACAACACGTGCGCACACGCTGGACAACAATCAAGAAATGTCCAAAAAGCGGGACATGGCGTTGACGTGTACCGATGAATAAATCCGCTAATCGCTCGGGGTCAGAGGTCAGCAGAGTTAGTAATCCCGAAGAGAAAACCTCACGTTTTCTGCTGAGAAGAATAAACGGATTAAGAGATTTGAAACTGCTGACAACTTCTTCACGTCCTGACACGCGCCACAAGAACAACACTCAAACTTCAGAGGGCGCTAGGCACAGGCGCTAGCGCCATACAGGCCACGTCTGTGCTGGCGAGAGGGAGTAGGTTTCCTGCTGGCTCCACTGTGGACGGGACTCTCTCTGCCGTGTTGGATCCACTTTGGACTGGACTTTCACAGTATCATGTTAGACCCGCTCGACATCCATTGCTTTCAGTTCCCCTAGAGGGGGGGGATTGCCCACATATGAGGTCCTCTCCAAGGTTTCTCATAGTCAGCATTGTCACCGACGTCCCACTGGGTGTGAGTTTTCCTTGCCCTTATGTGGGCTCTACCGAGGATGTTGTTGTGGTTTGTGCAGCCCTTTGAGACACTGGTGATTTGGGGCTATATAAATAATCATTGATTGATTGATAATCCTGTCACGTAGCTTCTCAAGGTGACGACTCACCGGAGACCCAGGCAGGTGCTCAGTGCCACTCTGGAGTGAGGAAACCCTCGCACGTTGCCATGGTAATAACAGTGCGTCTGTGGACAGGGACACACACACGAAACGAGTCACAGATGGACGCCGCCTTGAGACGGGTGGGGAAGGGTGGTAGGGGGGCGTTCAAAGACTCACCACGGGGTCGTCCGTCGCGGACACGCCTGTGCCGTTTGGCAGGTAAAAGAAGATGTTTGGCGCGTCGGGCAGGAAGTCGCTGAACAGAGCGAGGACAATCAGCACAAAGCTGGGAAATGATGTCATCGCGTGGCTGCTCACTCACCGGTTCTTCTCCAGGTCCAGAAGGAGCAGCTGACCTCGGACTTCCAAGCCACACTGCAGTCGCTCTGGGTGACCGGCCTGAAAGCATTAGCTTGTTAAACTGGACAAAACCAGGACCAGGACCAGGACCAGTGCTGGACTTTCAATGACTTGATGAGTGCTTGTTTAGATCAGCTGCAATGTTCACCTCAGGATGTGGGCGTGGCCAAAAATATCCGCTATCTAATCAGTGCCTTGAAGCCACTTCCTGTACAAGGCCTAACAGGAAGTGGGTTTTTTTCCTTCTTCAACAGTGACATCATGACATGGACTTTAAAAAGGTAGACATGCCTCACCTGCAGCGCCTCTGCCAGGCTCCGCCTCTGCCCATCCACCATCACGAAGGGACTCGTCTTCTCCACGAGGGTGGACGGCCACCACTTCAGGTCTCTATCTATTGATATAAAATAAAAAAATAAAAAAGGTTTATTTTATGCCCGTTTTTGTCACAAACAAATGGCAAAAACACAACATATGCAGTATTATACCCCCCAAAAATTTTCGAAGTGGAATACTTCATGTTATCATTGTTTCCATTAATAATTTTTTGTGCAATATCAGTTAAAAAAATCCACTCAAGTTCTTGGGGATCCTTAGGTCCCACTCAGAAGTGTTAAAATAGGTTATACTTATTAATATTTTATTTTTTACTTTTAACACTGAAGTATACTGGTCAGATTTTTCTTGCAATTATACATTTTTATCGTTTTTTATGTTTTTCTCTTGTTTATTGTATGCCCTTTTTGTCAAAGAAAACTTGTTTGAATGGCAAACACACAAAATATGCAATAATTTCCACCTAAAAAATGTTCAATTTGATGTGATGTAATCAGAGCCTTAAACAGGTAAATACTTCATAACTTCATTATTATTTTTGAGCCATGACAGTTTTAAAAAATCCACTGAAAGTCTTGGTGATCCAAAAGGGTCCCTTTCATAAAACTGGTAAAATAAGTTTGTTTTTCTTTTTTTTTTTAACTTTCAACACTTAAGCCTTTAAATCAACTCCATATCTATCTGTTCATTACAAGTAGTTTTTTTTATCATATATTTTTTTATGTTTGTTGTATGCCCTGTTTGTCAAAATTGCTTTTAAATATCAAACACACAAAATATTTTTCACACCAAAAATTTCGAAGATAAATATTGGATGTGAAGTAATCAGAACCTTAAATAGGTCAATTACATCATAATATCATTGGTTGCATTATCATTTGTTGAGCAATGACAGTTTAAAAAAACAGCAACAATAAAAATATTGGGGATCCAGTAGGGTCCCACTCATAAATGTGTAAAAATAAGTCATACTTTTTTTTTATTTTTTTACTTTCAACACTTAAGTTTGTAGATCAACTTCAGATGTATCTGTCAATTACAACTGTTTATAATTTTTTTAATGTTTTTGTTTGTTTTATTCCCTTTTTGTCAAAAAAAAAAAAAAAAAAAAAAATTAAATGGCAAACAGACAAAATCTGAAATATTTTCCACACCAAAAATGTTGAAGTGGAATATTGGATGTGAAGTAATTGGAGCCATATATAGGTCAATTACATCATAACATCATTGTACTCATTGAAAGATGACAGTTTAAAAAAACTAAACAATAAAAAATCTTGGGGATCCAAAGAGGTACCCCTCATAAAATGTTTTAAATAAGTCATACTTTTTTCTTTAATTTTCAACACTTTAGTCCCTAAATCAATTTCAGGTCTTTCTGTACATTTTAAGTTTTTCTTATATATTTTTTTAACATTTTTTTTACTTTGTTTAATGCCCTTTTGGTCAAAGAAAACTTTGCAATATTTCCCACCCCGAAAAATTTCAAAGTCGAATATTGGATGTGAAATAATCGGAGCCTTAAACAGGTTAATTACATCAGAACATCATTGTTTTCATTATTATTTTTGGACAATGACAGTTTTTTAAAAATCCACTTAAAGTCCTGGGGATCTGAAAGGGTCCCACCCATAAAAGTGTTAAAGGGGAACATTATCACTATTTCTGAAGGGTTAAAACCAATGAAAATGAGTTCCCAGCGGCTTATTTTATTTTTCAAAGTTTTTCTCAAAATTTTACCCATCACGCAATATCCCGAAATACGGCTTCAAAATGCCTGATTTTCACTAGCGGTATATCCACCCTTCTATTGTCCTGTGACGTCACTGCGTGAAGCCACCAGAAACAAATGTGGCGCATAGCACAGAAAGGTATAGCGATATAAACTCGGATTCAGACTCGGATTTCAGCTTCGTAAGCGATTCAACAGATTACGCATGTATTGAGACAGATTACGCATGTATTGAAACGGGTGGTTGGAGTGTGGAGGCAGGTACCGAAAACGAAATTAAAGAAGAAACAGAAGCTTTTGAGCCATATAACGACAGACAGTGGCACGGGAGGAAGCGTGGACGAATTCGGCGATCGCCTTCTAACCAACGATTGGTATGTGTTTGTTTGGCATTAAATGTGGTTGGAGGGAAAGGCTGGATGCAAATATAGCTACAAGTGAGGCATAATGATGCAATATGTACATACAGCTAGCCTAAATAGCATGTTAGCATCGATTAGCTTGCAGTCATGCCGTGACCAAATATGTCTGATTAGCACACTCCACATAAGTCAATAACATCAACAAAACCCACCTTTGTGATTTCGTTGACTTTATCGTTGGAAATGCATCTGCTTTGAGTGTCGCAGGATATCCACACATTCCTGCCATCTCTGTGCCATCTCTATCGTAGCATAGCTGTCGTCGATACAGTGTGCACAACAATTGAGGGACTTTCGCATCTTTTGACCACTGTTGCAACTTGAATCCGTCTCTGTTCGTGTTGTTACACCCTCCGACAACACACCGACGAGGCATGATGTCTCCAAGGTACGGGATAACAGTCGAAAAAACGGAATATAACCCAGCTGATTTGACTTGGTGTGTGTGATGTGTTTGAGAAAATGGCGGGTCGCTTCACAATGTGACGTCACGGGTGAAAGGTCATTGCTCCGACAGGCGAACAATTGAAAGGCGTTTCAATCGCCAAATTCACCCTTTTAGAGTTCAGAAATCGGTTAAAAAAACATATGGACTTTTTCGTGCAACATCAAGGTATATATTGACGCTTACATAGGTCTGGTGATAATGTTCCCCTTTAAAATAAGTCATACTTAAAAAAAAAACACTTAAAAATCAAGATTAAGTTCAGATTTATCTGTTGCAAAGTTTTTATCTTTTTTTTAAATGTTTTTGTTTGTTTATTTTATACCCTTTTTGTCAATTTGTTTTTAAATTGGCAAACCAACAAAAGATGCAAGTTTTCCCCAAAAATACATATAAAAGTGGATTTTTTTTTATGTGAAGTAATCGGACTCTTAAAAAGGTTAATAATTAATAACATTATTTTTGATTAATAATTTTTTCCAGCAATGTCAGAAAAAAACAAATAAAATTCTTAGGGATCCAAAACCTTTCTACTCATAAAAAATGTAAAAATAAGTCATAATTATTTTTTTTTAACTTTCAACACTATGAGGCGCACTTAAAATCCTTGTTTTTTCCTCAAAACTCGACAGTGCGCCTTATAACCCCGTACGCCTTATGTAAGGAATACGTTTGGTTGAGCTTACTTACCTTGAAGCTATTTTATTTGGTACATGGTGTAATGATAAGTGTGACCAGTAGATGGCAATCAGACATAAGAGATACGTGTAGACAGCACTGTGATGGCAATATGTCTCAAGTAAACAACACCAACATTTTAAATGTTCTATTGAAAATATAGAACATTACACACAGTGCTCAAAATTCTATCAAAATGCTTTAGTACGACTTTGGTAAGCTATGAAGCCGTGCCGCTTGAATAATTGTCAGCGCATTAAACATAGGAGTATTATTATGGTATGTGTATAAGGTAAGACATATTATCTGGCGTTTTGTTTCGCAATATTATGCGAAAGCAACTTTCTTACCTTCTGGTACCTGCTGATCTGCATTTTGGATCTGTAGAAGTCCTGAAAAATTGTGTGCGTCCACAGGTTGATAAGCGTCTTCTTTTTCCTCTTATCTTCTTGTTATGGGACATTTATCCTCCGCTGTTGCCATTTCTAATATAAAGTAGTGTAAAGTTCTTGCTTATATCTGTCAGTAAACTCGCCATGAAAGTGCTAAAACATACCGGTGTAGTGAGTTTACATTATTCACCCAAGGAACTTTAGCTATTAGAGTTCCGGTCGGACGGTTTTTCACAAGACATTTCCTTTGTTGTTGTTTCCGGATGAGGAGATGCTGCTCCGTTATTGATTGAAGTAAAGTCTGAATGTCATTAAAACAGTTAGCGCCATCTTTTGACACTTCTTTCACACACGTCCTTGCACGCTACACCGCTACAACAAAGATGGCGGGGAGAAGACGCTGCCAAAGGTGAGCCACTTAAATAAGACCGACCACTAAACGGTGCATCCAGAAGCGACTGTCGGAAAGCGGCTTGAATATGATCCGTCAAACATAATCTATGCCACATTTTGACTAAAGAACCACCATTACATCTTATGTAGAACACAAGAAAATTTTCCAATTTAGAAAAAAATAATAATATGACTCTTTTAATGCGCCCTATGGTCCGGAAAATACATTAAGTCTCGATCAACTTCAAATCTCGATTGAACGTTTTTTTAAATAATTTTTATGTTTTTGTATGTTTGTCTAATATTTTTTAAGTATCAAAACTTTCATTACTCTATTGTTTTTCATTAATCATTATTTCTGAGCAAAGTTAGTTGAAAAAAATAGTCCCACTAAAGTTCAAAAGGCTCATGAAAGTTTTAAAAATAAGTGATACTTTTTTTAACTTTCAACACTTAAGTCTCCAGATCAACTTCAAATTTTGACTAAGTTATTTGAAATCCTTTTAATGTTTTTGTTTGTTTGTTTTAGAACCTTTTTTGTAATTAAAAAAAAAAAAAGGAAAATCCACAAAAATGCTATTTTTCCCCCAATAGATATTTCAAAGTGGATTTTTATGTGAAGTAATTTGACACATAAATAGGTCAATAATTCATAACATTGTTTTTAATTCCTTATTTTTTCCCCCAGCAATGTCAGTTAAAAAAAACATTTGTTCATTTTTTTAAAAATCCACTACAATTCTTGGGGATCCAAAAGGACATTTTTAATGTTTTTGTTTGTTTCATGCCCTTTTTCAACAACATTTTTTTAAATGGCAAACCCACAAAATATGCTATATTTTCCACTTAAATGTTTCAATTGGAGCAATCAGGTCAATAATTCCTAGAAACATTACTTACCCTTTTTTGTAATGAAAAAAAGGAAAATCCACAAAATATGGATTTTTTCCCCAATAAATATTTCAAAGTGGATTTTTCCATCCATCCATCCATCCATCCATCATCTTCCGCTTATCCGAGGTCGGGTCGCGGGGGCAGCAGCCTAAGCAGGGAAGCCCAGACATCCCTATCTCCAGCCACTTCGTCTAGCTCTTCCCGGGGGATCCCAAACCGGAACCCCTCAACGCCTTGACTGCGCCTAGAAATTCTGTCCATAAAAGTTATGAACAGAATCGGTGACAAAGGACAGCCTTGGCGGAGTCCAACCTTCACTGGAAACGTGTCCGACTTACTGCCAGCAATGCGGACCAAGCTCTGACACTGATCATACAGGGAGCGGATTGCCACAATAAGACATTCCGATACCCCATACTCTCTGAGCACTCCCCACAGGACTTCCCGAGGGACACGGTCGAATGCCTTCTCCAAGTCCACAAAGCACATGTAGACTGGTTGGGCAAACTCCCATGCACCCTCAAGAACCCTGCCGAGAGTATAGAGCTGGTCCACAGTTCCACGACCAGGACGAAAACCACACTGTTCCTCCTGAATCCGAGGTTCGACTATCCGGCGAAGCCTCCTCTCCAGTACACCTGAATAAACCTTACCGGGAAGGCTGAGGAGTGTGATCCCACGATAGTTGGAACACACCCTCCGGTCCCCCTTCTTAAAGAGAGGGACCACCACCCCGGTCTGCCAATCCAAAGGTACCGCCCCCGATGTCCACGCGATGGTGCAGAGTCTTGTCAACCAAGACAGCCCCACAGCATCCAGAGCCTTACGGAACTCCGGGCGGATCTCATCCACCCCCGGGGCCTTGCCGCCGAGGAGCTTTTTAACTACCTCAGCGACCTCAGCCCCAGAAATAGGAGAGTCCACTACAGATTCCCCAGGCACCGCTTCCTCAAAGAAAGACGTGTTGGTGGGATTGAGGAGGTCTTCGAAGTATTCCCTCCACCGATCCACAACATCCGCAGTCGAAGTCAGCAGAACACCATCCGCACCATACACGGTGTTGATAGTGCACTGCTTCCCCTTCCTGAGGCGCCGTATGGTGGTCCAGAATCGCTTCGAAGCCGTCCGGAAGTCGTTTTCCATGGCTTCCCCGAACTCTTCCCATGTCCGAGTTTTTGCCTCCGCGACCGCTAAAGCTGCACACCGCTTGGCCCGTCGGTACCCGTCCACTGCCTCCGGAGTCCTATGAGCCAAAAGAACCCGATAGGACTCCTTCTTCAGCTTGACGGCATCCCTCACTGCTGGTGTCCACCAACGGGTTCTGGGATTACCGCCACGACAGGCACCAACAACCTTGCGGCCACAGCTCCAATCAGCCGCCTCGACAATAGAGGTTCGGAACATGGTCCACTCGGACTCAATGTCCCGCACCTCCCTCGTGACATGTTCAAAGTTCTCCCGGAGGTGTGAATTGAAACTCTCTCTGACAGGAGACTCTGCCAGACGTTCCCAGCAGACCCTCACAATGCGCTTGGGCCTGCCAGGTCTGTCCGGCATCCTCCCCCACCATCGCAGCCAACTCACCACCAGGTGGTGATCGGTAGAAAGCTCCGCCCCTCTCTTCACCCGAGTGTCCAAAACATATGGCCGCAAATCCGATGACACAACTACAAAGTCGATCATGGAACTGCGGCCTAGGGTGTCCTGGTGCCAAGTGCACATATGGACACCCTTATGTTTGAACATGGTGTTTGTTATCGACAAACTGTGACGAGCACAAAAGTCCAATAACAAAACACCACTCGGGTTTAGATCCGGGCGACCATTCTTCCCAATCACGCCTCTCCAGGTTTCACTGTCGTTGCCAACATGAGCGTTGAAGTCTCCCAGTAGGACAAGGGAATCACCCGGAGGAGCACTTTCCAGTACTCCCTCGAGTGTACCCAAAAAGGGTGGGTATTCTGAACTGCTGTTTGGTGCGTAAGCACAAACAACAGTCAGGACCCGTCCCCCCACCCGAAGGCGAAGGGAAGCTACCCTCTCGTCCACTGGGTTGAACTCAAACGTACAGGCTTTGAGCCGGGAGGCAACCAGAATTGCCACCCCAGCCCGTCGCCTCTCACTGCCGGCAACGCCAGAGTGGAAGAGGGTCCAGTCCCTCTCGAGAGAACTGGTTCCAGAGCCCTTGCTGTGCGTCGAGGTGAGTCCGACTATATCCAGCCGGAACTTCTCTACCTCGCGCACTAGCTCAGGCTCCTTCCCCCCCAGTGAGGTGACGTTCCACGTCCCAAGAGCTAGCTTCTGTAGCCGAGGATCGGACCGCCAAGTGCCCTGCCTTCGGCTGCCGCCCAGCTCACAATGCACCCGACCTCTATGGCCCCTCCTTTGAGTGGTGAGCCCATTGGAGGGATGACCCACGTTGCCTCTTCGGGCTGTGCCCGGCCGGGCCCCATGGGAACAGGCCCGACCACCAGGCGCTCGCCATCGTGCCCCAACTCCGGGCCTGGCTCCAGAGCGGGGCCCCGGTGGCCCACGTCCGGGCGAGGGAAATCTGGGTTCATTTCGTTGTAATTCCATAGAAGTCTTTGAGCTGCTCTTTGTCTGATCACTCACCTAGGACCTGTTTGTCTTGGGAGACCCTACCAGGGGGCATGAAAACCCCCAGACAGTGGATTTTTATGTGAAATAATTTGACCCTTAAATAATAGGTCAATAACTCATAACAACATTGTTTTTAATTCATTATTTTTTTCCAGCAATGTCAGTTAAAAAAAAACATTATTTGTTTAGTTTGAAAAAAAAAATCCACTACAATTCTTGGGGATCCAAAGGGGCCCCACTTATAAAAGTTTCTAAAACAAAATTCAACACTTAAGTCACTTGATTAACTTCAGATCTATCCGTAAATCATTTTTTGTAATAATTTTGTAATGTTTTTTTTTTTGTTTTATGCCCTTTTTTACAGTTTTATTAAATGGCAAACCCACAAAATATGCAATATTTTCCGCCCAAAATATTTCAATTGGAGCAGTCAGGTCAATAATTCCTAAAAACATTTCCTGCCCTTTTTTGTAATACAAAAAAAGGAAAATCCACAAAATATGCATTTTTTCCCCCAATAAATATTTCAAAGTGGATTTTTATATGAAGTAATTTGACCCCTAAATAGGTCAATAACTCACAACAACATTGTTTTGTAATTCCTTATTTTTTCTCCCGGCAATGTCAGTTAAAAAAAAACATTATTTGTTCAGTTTTTTTAAAAAATCAACTACAATTCATGGGGATCCAAAAGGACCCCACTCATAAGTTTCCAAAACAACATTCAACACTTAAGTCTCCAGATCAACTTCAAATTTTGACTAAGTTATTTGAAATCATTTTAATGTTTTTGTTTGTTTGTTTCATAACCTTTTTTGTAATTAAAAAAAAAGGAAAATCCACAAAATATGCTATTTTTTCCCCCCAATAGATATTTCAAAGTGGATTTTTATGTGAGGTAATTTGACGCCTAAATAGGTCAATAATTCATAACAACGTTGTTTTTAATTCCTTATTTTTTCCCCCGGCAATGTCAGTTAAGAAAAACATTTGTTCAGTTTTTTAAAAATCCACTACAATTCTTGGGGATCCAAGAGGACATTTTGTAATCTTTTTGTTTGTTTCATGCCCTTTTTGAACAACGTTTTTTTTAATGGCAAACCCACAAAATATGCTATATTTTCTCCATAATTTTTTCAATTGGAGCAATCAGGTCAATAATTCCTAAAAACATTACTTACGCTTTTTTGTAATAAAAAAAGGAAAATCCACAAAATATGGATTTTTTTCCCCAATAAATATTTCAAAGTGAATTTTTCATTTGAAATTATTTGACGCTTAAATAATAGGTCAATAACTCATAACAACATTGTTTTTAATTCATTATTTTTTCCAGCAATGTCAGTTAAAAAAAAACATTATTTGTTCAGTTTAAAAAAAAAATCCACTACAATTCTTGGGGATCCAAAGGGACCCCACTTATAAAAGTTTCTAAAACAAAATTCAACACTTAAGTCACTAGATAACTTTGGATCTATAAGTAAATTATTTTTGTAATGATTTTGTAATGTTTTTTTTTTGTTTTATGCCCTTTTTTACAGTTTTATTTAAAATGGCAAACCCACAAAATATGCCATATTTTCCCCCAAAATATTTCAATTGGAGCAATCAGGTCAATAATTCCTAAAAACATTGCTTACCCTTTTTCGTAATTAAAAAAAATTAAGGAAAATCCACAAAATATGCATTTTTTCCCCCAATAAATATTTCAAAGTGGATTTTTATATTAAGTAATTTGACCCCTAAATAGGTCTAAAACTCATAACAACATTGTTTTGTAATTCATTATTTTTTCTCCCGGCAATGTCAGTTAAAAAAAACATAATTTGTTCAGTTTAAAAAAAAAATCCACTACAATTGTGAAGTGAAGTGAATTATATTTATATAGCGCTTTTCTCTAGTGACTCAAAGCGCTTTACATAGTGAAACCCAATATTTAAGTTACATTTAAACCAGTGTGGGTGGCACTGGGAGCAGGTGGGTAAAGTGTCTTGCCCGAGGACACAACGGCAGTGACTAGAAGGCGGAAGCGGGAATCGAACCTGCAACCCTCAAGTTGCTGGCACGGGCGCTCTACCAACCGAGCTATGCCGCCAAAAGGACCCTGCCCATAAGTTTCCAAAACAACATTCAACACTTAAGTCACTAAATTAACTTCAGATCTATCCATCCATCCACTGGTGCCTATCTCAGCTACAATCGGGCGGAAGGCGGTGTACACCCCGGACAAGTCGCCGGCTCATCGCAGGGCCAACACAGATAGCCAGACAACATTCACACTCACATTCACACACTAGGGCCAATTTTGTGTCGCCAATCAACCTATCCCCCAGTTAACGTTTTATGGTTTTTAAATTATTTTTTTACGTAAACTTTTCATAGTTTGTAAGTTAACATTTCATGTTTAACGTTTGAATGTTTTTTATGTTTTTCACCTTTCATAGTTTTTGTTCTTAATGTTTTACTGATGTTAAGTCATTACCCTTTTATATTTTTTGTTATTTTTATGTTCATGTTTTATAAGTTTAATGGTTTTTAACTTATTTTGTTTTTTACATTGTTAACTTTTTATAGTTTATAAGTTAAAATTTTACATTTATCCGTAAATTATTTTTTGTAATAATTGTGCAATAGTTTAAAAAAAAATCCATTACAATTCTTGGGGATCCAAAGGGACCTCACTCATAAAAGTTTCTAAAACAACATTCAACACTTAAGTCACTAGATTAACTTCAGATCTATCCGTAAATTATTTTTTGTAATAATTTTGTAATGTTTTTTTTGTTTTGTTTTATGCCCTTTTTAAAAAAGTTTTATTTGGAATGGCAAACCCACAAAATATGCAATATTTTCCCCCAAAATATTTCAATTAGAGCAATCAGGTCAATAATTCACAAAAACATTGATTTTGATTCATTATTTTTTTCTTCTTCTCTTACATTTTGTAAAACATTTGTAATAGATTAACTTCAGATCTATCCGTAAATTATTTTTTGTAATAATTTTGTAATGTTTTTTTTGGTTTTGTTTTATGCCCTTTTTAAAAAAAGTTTTATTTGAAATGGCAAACCCACAAAATATGCAATATTTTCCCCCAAAATATTTCAATTAGAGCAATCAGGTCAATAATTCACAAAAACATTGATTTTGATTCATTATTTTTTTCTTCTTCTTTTACCACATTTTGTAATAAATTTGTAGTAGATTAACTTCAGATCTATCCGTAAATTATTTTTTGTAATAATTTTGTAATGTTTTTTTTGTTTGTTTTATGCCCTTTTTAAAAAAGTTTTATTTGAAATGGCAAACCCAAAAAATATGCAATATTTCCCCCCAAAATATTTCAATTAGAGCAATCAGGTCAATAATTCACAAAAACATTGATTTTGATTCATTATTTTTTTCTTCTTCTCTTACCACATTTCCCCTGTTTGCTCTTTTATTCCACTTGATTATTTTTTATTTATATTAGCATTTTTCTTTTAAAATGAGCTTTTGTACATCCCTGCTTGACGGCTGTATCTAACCTAAGCCCCGCCCCCCGCTGCGACGCCATCTGCGCCTGGAAAGTTGACCCACTTCAAAGTTTACCTGACGCGGTTCGGTCCACGCGTTGGTGCCGTGCTGCGTTCAAGGACCTGGCGGCCGTGAAGGCAGCGCCCGTGCCGAGCAGCAACAGCAGCAGCGGCGACGCCAAAAGTGTTCTCATGTCGGCGCGGTCCGCCCGTTACTTGATAGAGTCCGAACAGAACCAGCGGTCCATCGCTAACATCCGCTCTTTCTCCCCGAAGCTTGTCCGGTCGACCGAGGAGACATTTCCGGGCCGGCTCTGTTCCGCCGAATACTTCGCGGGCACAGGGGACTCGTCGCCCGGCGGGAGCGGCTAATGTTTATAAGGACCACTACCTGTGACGTCATAGGCAACACAGAGGAAGACGAAATCACAGCGTGGTCTTTCAAAACAAAAGCATCGGAAAGTTCTTTAAACCGAATTGTTCTTTATATTGCATGACGTCGTTGAAATAGAGAAGACAAAACAATAATTAAATCAAATCGTTTTTTATATCGCACTTTCCATCATTGTGCGTCACGGCAAAAACAAACTGCTGTACAAAAAAAAAGTTTTATTTTTAAAAACTAGACCAGGCATCACCAACCAAGAGCTACTTCTTGGGTACTGATTAATGCGAAGGGCTACCAGTTTGATACACATTTAAATAAATTGCCAGAAATAGCCAATTTGCTCAATTTACCTTTAATAAATAAATCTATATGTATATAAAAAAGAATGGGTATTTCTGTCTGTCATTCCGTCGTACATTTTTTTTTTTTTTACGGAAGGTTTTTGTAGGGAATAATGACGAAAAAACACTTAATTGAACGGTTTAAATGAGAAAACACGAAAACAAAAATTTACATTTAATACATAGTTTATCTTCAATTTCGACTCTTTAAAATTCAAAATTCAACTTGAAAAAAAGAACAGAAAAACTAGCTAATTCGAATCTTTTGGAAAAAATTTGAAAAAAATAATTTATGGGACATCATTAGTAATTTTTCCAGATTAAGATTGATTTTAGAATTTTGATGACATGTTTCAAATAGGTTAAAATCCAATCTGCACTTTGTTAGAATACATAACAAATTGGATCGAGCTATATTTCTAATAAAGACAAATCATTATTTCTTCTAGATTTTCCAGAACAAAATTGTTTTAAATAAATTCAAAAGACTTTGAAATAAGATTTAAATTTGATTCTTCAGATTTTCTAGATTTGCCAGAATAATTTTTTAGAATTTTAATCATGAGTTTGAAGAAATATTTGACAAATATTCTTTGTCGAAAAAACAGAAACTAAAATGAAGAATTACATTTAAATTTATTTATTATTCTTTACAACAACAAAAAAATACTTGAACATTGATTTAAATTTTCAGGAAAGAAGAGGAAGGAATTTAAAAAGTTATATGTGTTTAAAAATCCTAAAATCATTTTTAAGGTTGTATTTCTTCTCTAAAATTGTCTTTCTGAAAGTTATAAGAAGCAAAGTAAAAAAATAAATGAATTTATTTGAACAAGTGAAGACCAAGTTTTTTAAATATATTCTTGGATTTTCAAATTCTATTTGAGTTTTGTCTCTCTTAGATTTAAAAATGTCAAGCAAAGCGAGACCAGATTGCTAGTAAATAAATAAAACTTAAAAAATAGAGGCAGCTCACTGGTAAGTGCTGCTATTTGAGTTATTTTTAGAACAGGCCAGCGGGCTACTCATTTGGTACTTACGGGCTACCTGGTTCCCGTGGGCATCGCGTTGGTGACCCCTGAACTAGACCCTCGAACTCCAATCAGGTCTGGGACCAGGACTATTTAAATATGAACGATCGACATCAGGAAAACCGAAGACCTCAAGTACATTTTATTTTCAGATAAGCGCGGGGGAAACCTACAGTAGTTAATGAAAAATTTACGAAATGGTCCGATAAAATCAGATTTTCTTTGAATTCAAAGGGGGACTGAACTTTTTTTTCTGTAATTTTGCCTATCATTTACAATCCATATGTATGTCAAGAACATGTTTGTCTTTTTTATGCAATGTAAGTCATAAAATACGGCAAGCATGAGGTGGCTAACAATGCAGCTAATGGGCATACTCCCCAAAAAAAACTCCAACAATACTCCATTTTTATCTCAACCTAAATATTAACCAAGTATTAGCGATATTATTATAAGCGCTAATGTCGAGGAACTACTTTTAGCCGCGCCGTGATCACAGGGAGCTAACTAACTCATGCTGCTTATAACGACACATTGAGCTGCTGCGTCACCTCTTAGTTGGTGAAAGTTAATTCTCGATAATAAATCATGCTTCTTAATTGGATAGTAGAAGGTTGTGGACATAAACCCCACAAGTTGGTCAACTTTGACATCCAACTTAGACCCGGGGATGGCGAGAAAGACACGGAAATAAGTACGTTTGCGGCACATTTGTATGAGGATTATAAATAATTATTTGTCTAAACTGGAAGATATAAACATCCCAGTGAGAGCAGGCATTGTACAGTAAGTGATTGTGTTACTATGTTCAGTTAGAACTTAGCAATACTGCTACATGATGCTTAGTGTTTCACTAAAGCATCATCTGTTTAGCACACAGCTTCTAAAACTTGTAAATCATCCTCCTTATATTCAGGCTCAAAAAAAGAAGTTTCTGGAACATAATTTATTCCAAAGTGTTATTTCTGTCCCTCATGCTTGCCATAACTAGTAGTGTTGTTGAAGTGAAAAGCAAACATTGTGATGCATCTGTGAAATTAATATACTGCTGTATGCCTAAAAGTATCAAAATAGGTAAATAATGCATGTTATTATGGATGTTACTATATTAAAATGTACTTAGTGTGTGTATAAATCGTTGACGGAGGTTTTTGAATGTTTTAGAGCGTTTTATAGGCGGAATAGAGCAACTTTCATTGGCTCCATTGTTAGCTGACTTTTGCTAACGCTCATTTATAGTTTAGAATGCATAAAAAACATACGTACACAAAGATTGTGAATGATAGACAAAATCCCAAAAGAAAGTGCAGTTTCCCAAAGAAAAAAGCAACATACTCAAACACAAATAGGTTGTATAGACTTTGACATTGTACAGAAACCACAATTTTTAGGAGTTAGGGTAGAAACCAAAATGGGCTGGAAACCATTCGTTAAGTACACACAACAAAGTGGCTAGGAATATTTCAAGGTTAAATTAATCTAAAATACTCTGTACTGTTCCCGGGTGTTATCATGGATGAGTTATTGTGTGAAGATATGAGGGAATTGCAAAAGTACAATTTATTCTCTGGGAGTGCCGCAGAAAAGAGCAGTTTGGATAATCCAGGAACACACAAACACATTTTTAATCAAATCTAAAATGCTAACATTCTTGTACAGCGATATTCATGTGCAGAGCAGAGAGCAATGTGTTGGCACAATCCTTGTCAACAAGGGAAGAGACATACAACTATAGCAGAATGTAAAACATTTTTATGCACGAGATTGAAAGCATTCAGTACATCTGTGTGTAGAGTTAAAAACTATGGAATGGTTTAGGCAGGAAGTTAATGTAAACACTTGGGTCAGTTTAAGAGTTATTATAAGAAAATGGCATTCACAAAGTATAACAAAGAACTGTTAAACCAGGAGTGTCCAAAGTGTGGCCCGCAGCTAAATTTATAACGGCCTGTGGCGCATTTAAAAAATGCTATTCCAAAAAGAAAAAGAAAAAAAAAGTAGGATAAAAAGAGGATACAGGTGAAATATAACGGTGAATATTGATATTATAATCATAACACAACGCTGCAATGCAGGCGTCTATTTTTGTTATACACACACACACACAAATATTTTTGGATATATACACACACACACATATCTATATATATATATATAGATAGATAGATGTGTGTGTGTGTATATATATACACACACATATATATACATATACACATACATACATTTATACACATATATACATAACATATATACACGTGCATATATATATATATATATATATATATATATATATATAAATAGATAGATGTGTGTGTGTGTATATATACACACACACATATATATACATATACACATACATACATTTATACACATATATACATAACATATATACACGTGCATATATATATATATATATATAATTATACATACATACATATATACACACACATATATATGTATGTGTGTATATATATATATATATAAACATATATATATATATATGTACGTATGTGTATGTATATATATATATATATATATATATATATATATATATATATATATACACACACAAACACACATATATATATATATATATATATGTATATATACATATATATATATACTGTATATATACACAGCGAAACAGGCTTGTAGTGATGATATTGTCAGGCTTGCCACTGACAGTTTGTTCGTGTTTTAGTTTTTCCTGTGTGTGTTTAGTATTTCCTGTTTTTAGTTCCTGTCAGCGCTCTTATTTTGTCTGTTTCCTGTTTTTTTCCCCCGTGTGCTGTTTTCCCCTCAGCTGCTTGGATTGGCACCTGGCCACACCTGGTGTCAATCAGCCCACTTATATTTGTTCCTGCTTTGTCTTCCAGTCAGTGCTGGATTATTGTATTGTCAATGCAGCGTTGCGGTAAGCTACATTTGATTGCGGTTTTTAGCTTACTGCCTTTTGTTCCATGCTTCTAAGTTTGTTTTCATATTACATGTACGACTTCTGTTTTCTGCTCGATACCTGCTAGGCCCCTTTTTGTTTTTGCTATCTTCCATGCTAAGTTCCATTTATTTTCTAGCTCCCATGCTAGCTCTCTTAATTTGTTATCTGCCCACGTGCGCGTTTTTTGTTGTACCCCTTTGGTTTGTTCTTGTTGTAGTATTTTTATCAAATCATGTTTTCTCACTCCATGCCTGCCTCCATCTCTGCATCTTGGGGTTCGTCAACAACTAACTCTGAGAGATATAGCCTCTTGTGCTTTTTCCTGACCTAACACACACACTCACACACACATACAGACGGACAGACGGACAGACATACGGACACACACACATTTATACATACATACAGTATATATTTATATATATACACATATATATAAGGTGGCGACTTGTCCAGGGTGTAACCCGCCTTCTGCCCGATTTTAGCTGAGATAGGCGCCAGCACCCCCCACAACCCTAAAAGGGAATAAGCGGTAGAAAAATGGATGGATGGATGGATATACATATATATATATATATATATATATATATATATATATATATATATATATATACTATCATACATACATACATACATACATCCATTTTCTACCGCTTATTCCCTTTGGGGTCGCGGGGGGCGCTGGTGCTTATCTCACCTACAATCGGACAGAAGTCGGGGTACACCCTGGACAAGTCACCACCTCATCGCAGGGCCAACACAGATAGACAGACAACATTCACACTCACATTCACACACTAGGGCCAATTTAGTGTTGCCAATCAACCTATCCCCAGGTGCATGTCTTTGGAAGTGGGAGGAAGCCGGAGTACCCGGAGGGAACCCACGCAGTCACGGGGAGAACATGCAAACTCCACACAGAAAGATCCTGAGCCCGGGATTGAACCCAGGACTACTCAGGACCTTCGTATTGTGAGGCAGACGCACTAACCCCTCTTCCACCGTGCTGCCCTTTTTGAACTTGTTGAATTGTTAAATGTTTTTCACGTGTTCCAAATAAATACAACTGATTGATTTATGGAAATGTTCTATAAAAAAAAACTTATGGAGGTGAAAATGCGCAGACAGCGCCCTCAGCTGCCCGTGTTGAGAGGACAGAACTACTTTGACCTTTCACCTCCCTCAGAGCGAGACGCTTCCTGCTGCCCTGCACACGCACGAGTGCACACGGTGAAACAGTCCAACACCTGCAGGGAGACACGGTCAGACCCACAACCAAAAACCACCAGGAGGACGCCAGCATCAGTACCTTTATGCTGCTCGGCGCCGACTCTGTGTCTGACTTGTGTCCGTACAGGGTGACGTTGTATAGAAACAACACTCGTCTTTTCTCCCTCTGCAACGCAGTTACAACATGACAACACAACAATACCGAAACGGACAATATTACGCAACAATAAAACGATAACATGGAAAACCCACAAACACAACATGGCTACACTAACACGACATCACAATGACAAAACAAACATAACACAACAATAAAACAATAACAACACAAACTAACCTCACGTTGTCACATCAACATCACCACGATAACATGACAACAAAACACTATGACAGCACAACAACAAAAAACAGACAATATAACTCACCAATAAAACGATCACAACATGACAACACTATAATAACATAACAATAACCTGACAACACTATGACAGCACAACGACAACATGACACCACAACAACAAAATAGTATGACAAATCCACAATAACCTAACATGACAGCAGTTACCAAACAATAACAACATAGTATTAACACAACTCTTTATGCACTGTCTGCTTGTTCAGTTTTCCAAAGAATAGAATAAACATCCATTATCTCACAGTGGCTTTGCAGCTGAGAGATCATGGATTGGTGGAATATTTACATATTCTCCAAATATTAATCTTTACATTTGACCAAACATTTATAATTAACGTAAATATTTAACATTTACTGCAATGAGGTGGCGACTTGTCCAGGGTGTACCCCGCCTTCCGCCCGATTGTAGCTGAGATAGGCACCAGCGCCCCCCGCGACCCCAAAAGGGAATAAGCGGTAGAAAATGGATGGATGGATGGATATTTAACATTTAATTTTAACACTTATATCTAACATTTATTTTTAACACTTATATTTTACATTTAGATTAAATATTTAGATCCCAAATTTAGATGTAACATATATATTTAGCATGCAGGTTTAGATTTAACATCTCTATTTAGCATGTAGGTTAAGATTTAACATCTAGATTAAATATTTAGCTTTACACTTGAATTTAGATTTAACATTTAGACTTAATGTTTATATTTAACATTTAGATTCTACACCTATGTCTAAAATTTGGATTTAATGTTTATATTTAACATTTATATTTATCCTTTAGTTTTTACATTTATTTTTAATATTTAGCTTTAACATTTATATTTGACATTTAGATTTAACATTTTGAGTTAATGTTTATATTTAAATTTTAGATGCATTTTATTATTTAGCTTTAACATTTAGATTTAACATTTAGAATAAATATTTAGATTTAACATCTGTATTTAGTCCTAACATTTAGCTTTATATTTCATTATTATATTTACCATTGATATTTGACATTTAGCTTTAACATTTAGATTTAACGGTTATATTTCACATTCAGAGGTATAGTCAACATTTAGGTATAAAACGTATATTTAACATGTAGATTTAGATTTAATAATTAGATTACACATTTGTATTTGGATTGAATATTTAGCTTTAAAATGAATATTCGCTATTAAGATTAAACGTTTATGTTTAACATTTAGATTTATATTTATTATTCAGCTTTAACAATATGATTATTTTACATTTACATTTAACATTTAGTTGTAACATTTAGGTATTGATTTAAACGTAATATTTAACATTTAGATTTAACATATTTATTTAACATGTAGATTTCAATTTAAAAATTATATTTAATATTCAAATTTAACATTTATATTTATATTTTAGTATTTAGCTTCAACATTTAGGATTTAGATTTAACATTGATATACACTGTTTATATTTAACATTTAGATTTATCATTTAGCTTTAGCATTTAGATATATTATTCATATTTACATCAAACATTTAGCTTTGACATTTAGATATATATTCAACATTTAGATCTATATTTAGACTTAACATTTTGATTTGATATTTAAATATAACATTAAAATTTGAAGTTCAAATTTAACATTTTTATTTATATTTAACATTCAGCTTTAACATTTAGATTTAAATTAAACACTTAGCTTTAGCATTTCTATTTATATCCATCCATCCATCCATTTTGTACCATAAAATTCATATTGAAAAATTCAGATTTAACATAAAAGTTAACATTTAGGTTTAGCATTTATATTAAACATATCTATATTTTTAAATACTTATATTGAACGGTTATATTTATGTTTAACATATAGATTTAACGTTTACAATTAACATTTAGAGTTCAAATCAACATTTAGGTTTAACATTTATATTTAACATTTAAATATTTTTAAATATTTATATTTACCAGTTATATTTACATTCAACATTTATATTTAGTATTCATATTAACTTTTAGATGTGACATTTAGAGTCACTATTACATTTGAACTTATGTGTGATGAAAATGAGTGAAATGGGAGAAAAGTGAGCTAAATGTGCAAAATATATCTGTATTACGGAACTTTTACATTTGGCATCCATTTGAGAGAACATATACAGTGGGGCAAAAAAATATTTAGTCAGCCACCGATTGTGCAAGTTCTCCCACTTAAAATGATGACAGAGGTCTGTAATTTTCATCATAGGTACACTTCAACTGTGAGAGACAGAATGTGAAAAAAAAATCCAGAAATTGACATTGTAGGAATTTTAAAGAATTTATTTGTAAATTATGGTGGAAAATAAGTATTTGGTCAACCATTCAAAGCTCTCACTAATGGAAGGAGGTTTTGGCTCAAAATCTCATGATACATGGCCCCATTCATTCTTTCCTTAACACGGATCAATCGTCATGTCCCCTTAGCAGAAAAACAGCCCCAAAGCATGATGTTTCCATCCCCATGCTTTACAGTAGGTGTGGTGTTCTTGGGATTCAACTCAGTATTCTTTTTCCTCCAAACACGAGGAGTTGAGTTTATACAAAAATGGATACATGGATGATACAGCAGAGGATTGGGAGAATGTCATGTGGTCAGATGAAACCAAAATAGAACTTCTTTTTTTTCACATTCTGTCTCTCACAGTTGAAGTGTACCTATGATGAAAATGACAGACCTCTGTCATCATTTTAAGTGGGAGAACTTGCACAATCGGTGGCTGACTAAATACTTTTTGCCCCACTGTAAACTCCACACAGAAAGAGCTCGAGCCCGGGAATCGAACCCGGGACTTTCTTACTGCTGTGGCATGAGCGCTAGCTAACATGACACCGTCATCAAACACGAGTGTGAGCTAAATACAGGTTGCGTCTTTATGCGCTGTTGAAATACAATACAAACGATTAATAACATGTTAAAAAAAATGTATAAATCTGTGGTCGAGGTGGGCGTGGCAAAGCGTACCTTGGGGTGGAAGAAGGCGGCGATGACCCTGCGGAGGCGATTGGTGTACACCTGAATGCAGCTGAGGAGCGCCGCCAGCAGGATGCTACAAACACAGCTGACATACGCACTGGCGGGGAGGAAGGACGGCGGAGTCACGCACCCTGACGGACGAGGGGCGGGGCATCGTCATTTGTGAACACGCACAGTGATAAATGTGCGTGACCTTTGACCTACGACGGTTGTCCGTGATGATGTGGACACTGGAGGAGCTGTTAAACGCCTCCACCGTCTTCCTTAGGAGGCGGGCCATCATAGAGTCTCCGCCTACTCTGATGTCCACCTGATGGCTGCCTGAGGAAGACTGCGTTACCCACAATGCCTCACCATGTGTTGCTATTGTGTGTGTGTGTGTGTGTGCGTGCTTACTGGTGAAGTTGAATTGGGTCTGAGTGTGTCTGCTGACCACATCCAGAACACGAACCACGGACCAATCCACACTCAGCAGGACCACACCCACCACCAGCAAACATAGCACCTGCAGCACACCCGATAACTGACATGCACACGCACACACACAGAGTTACAAATTGTTGTGTGTGTGTGTGTGTGTGTGTGTGTGTGTGTGTGTGTGTGTGTGTGTGCGTGTGAGGTCGACCCACCACTTGTTTGACTTCTTCAGGATGAATTCTGGGACTCCAGGGGTCAACAAACTTTTTTCTGTCAGTCGCACTGAGAGGCAACAAACAACGTTTACCCTGCGGAACACACACACACACACACACACACACACACACACACACACACACACACGCACACACTTAAACTGAAGCACTGGTAATGGCGGTGATGATGATGATGAAGATGTTACCCGTGTCTTCCTGCGGCTGTCTATGTTTTTGAAATATGTTGTGATGTACATGTTGTCAAAATAGATGTCTCCTCGGAACTGACGCGTGTAACCAAGCGACCTGAACATCAACATCGTTAGCATCAACATCCACATTAATGACCTCAACATCAATAACATCAACATAACCATAATTAACGTTAACCTTAACAATTATATCAACATCACCATTAATATTAATAACATTAACATCAATAACAACATCGATATCATCAACATCAATATTAAGAACATCAAGAGTAACATCAACATTAATGTTAATAACATCAACATTAATACTAACACAAACATCACCATTAACATTAATAACATCAATAATGTCACTATCACCATTATTTACATCAACATTAACATTAATAACATCAATAACATCAACATTATTAACATCAACATCAAAAACATCAACATTAATAACATCAACATCAAAATGAACATTATTAACATTAATAACATCACTACTAACATCACCATCAAAATTAACATCAACATTAAAAACATCAACATTAATAACATCTATAACATTAACATCAACATCAATATTAATAAAAGCAACATTAATGCAACATTAATACCAACAACATCAGTGTTATTATCAACATTAAGACTATCAACGTCAAAAATGTCAACATTAACATCAACATTAATAACATTGGTAACATCAACATTATTAACATCAACATTAACATTAAAAACATCAACAACATCAATATTAACATCAGCATCAATATCAACATCAACATTAACAAACATCGAAATTAACATCAACATCATAATTAACATCAACATTGATAACGTCAACAACATCAACATTATTAACATCAACATTTTTAACCTTAACAGTAAAACATCAATATTTCACATTAACATCAATATTATTAACATCAACATTATTACTAACATCAACATCAATAATATCAACATCAACATTAATGTTAATAACATCAACATTAATATTAACACAAACATCACCATTAACATTAATAACATCAATAATGTCACTATCACCATTATTTACATCAACATTAACATTAATAACATCAATAACATCAACATTATTAACATCAACATCAAAAACATCAACATTAATAACATCAACATCAAAATGAACATTATTAACATTAATAACATCACTACTAACATCACCATCAAAATTAACATCAACATTAATAACATCTATAACATTAACATCAACATCAATATTAATAAAAGCAACATTAATGCAACATTAATACCAACAACATCAGTGTTATTATCAACATTAAGACTATCAACGTCAAAAATGTCAACATTAACATCAACATTAATAACATTGGTAACATCAACATTATTAACATCAACATCAATATTTTTAACATCAACATTAACATTAAAAACATCAACAACATCAATATTAACATCAGCATCAATATCAACATCAACATTAACAAACATCGAAATTAACATCAACATCATAATTAACATCAACATTGATAACGTCAACAACATCAACATTATTAACATCAACATTTTTAACCTTAACATTAAAAAATCAATATTTCACATTAACATCAATATTATTAACATCAACATTATTACTAACATCAACATCAATAATATCAACATAAACATTAATGTTAACATTAATAATATCAACATTTACAACATCAACATTAATATCAAAATCAACATCGTTTCCATTAACATTACTACCATCAACATTACTATCAATATTAATAACATCAACATCAGAATTAACATTATTAACATTAACATTAATAACTTCACTACTAACATAACCATCAAAATTAACATCAACATTAAAAACATCAACATTAATAACATCTATAACATTAACATCAACATCAATATTAATAAAAGCAACATTAATGCTAATAACATCAACATTAATATTAACACAAATATCAACATTAAAAACATCAATAACATCAACTTTATTAACATCAACATTAACATTAAAATTAATAGCATCATCATTAACATTACCATTAAAATTAACATCAACATTAATAACATCAACAACATCATTATTAACATCAACATCAATAGTTTTAACATCAACATTAATAACATCACCATCAACATTAACCTTAACATTAAAACATCAACATTTAACATAAACATCAATATTATTACATCAACATAAATAATATCAACATCAAGATTGATGTTAACACTAATAATATCAACATAAACAAACATCAACAGTAATATCAAAAACATCATCAATGTTACCAATAACAATACCAACAACGTCAGTGTTATTATCAACATTAACACTATCAACGTCAAAAACGTCAACATTAACATCAACATTAATAACATTGGTAACATCCACATTATTAACATCAACATCAATATTTTTAACATTAACATTAAAAACATCAACAACATCAATATTATTAACATCAGCATCAATAATATTAACATCAACATTAACAAACATCAAAATTAACATCAACATCATAATTAACATCAACATTGATAACGTCAACAACATCAACATTATTAACATCAACATTTTTAACCTTAACATTAAAACATCAACATTTCACATTAACATCAATATTATTAACATCAACATTAATATGATTAACATCAACATCAATAATATCAACATCAACATTAATGTCAACATTAATAATATCAACATTAATAACATCAACATTAATATCAAAATCAACATCGTTTCCATTAACATTACTACCATCAACATTATTAACAACATTAATAACATCAACATCAGAATTAACATTATTAACATTAACATTAATAACATCACTACTAACATCACCATCAAAATTAACATCAACATTAAAAACATCAACATTAATAACATCTATAACATTAACATCAACATCAATATTAATAAAAGCAACATTAATGCTAATAACATCAACATTAATATTAACACAAACATCAACATTAAAAACATCAATAACATCAACTTTATTAACATCAACATTAATAACATCAACATTAACATTAAAATTAATAGCATCATCATTAACATTACCATTAAAATTAACATCAACATTAACATCAACAACATCATTATTAACATCAACATAAATATTTTTAACATCAACATTAATAACATCACCATTATCATTAACCTTAACATTAAAACATCAACATTTAACATCAACATCAATATTATTACATCAACATAAATAATATCAACATCAACATTGATGTTAACGCTAATAATATCAACATAAAAAAACATCAACAGTAATATCAAAATCAACATCAATGTTACCAATAACAATACCAACAACGTCAGTGTTATTATCAACATTAACACTATCAACGTCAAAAACGTCAACATTAACATCAACATTAATAACATTGGTAACATCCACATTATTAACATCAACATCAATACTTCTAACATCTACATTAACATTAAAAACATCAACAACATCAATATCAACATCAACATAAATATTTTTAACATCAACATTAATAACATCACCATTAACATTAACCTTAACATTAAAACATCAACATTTAACATCAACATCAATATTATTACATCAACATAAATAATATCAACATCAACATTGATGTTAACGCTAATAATATCAACATAAAAAAACATCAACAGTAATATCAAAATCAACATCAATGTTACCAATAACAATACCAACAACGTCAGTGTTATTATCAACATTAACACTATCAACGTCAAAAACGTCAACATTAACATCAACATTAATAACATTGGTAACATCCACATTATTAACATCAACATCAATACTTCTAACATCTACATTAACATTAAAAACATCAACAACATCAATATCAACATCAGCATCAATAATATCAACATCAACATTAACAAACATCAAAATTAACATCAACATCAACATTATTAACATCAATATTTTTAACCTTAACATTAAAACATCAATATTTCACATTAACATCAATATTATTAACATCAACATTAATATTAACGTCAACATCAATAATATCAACATCAACATTAATGTCAACATTAATAATATCAACATTAATAACATCAACATTAATATCAAAATCAACATCGTTTCCATTAACATTACTACCATCAACATCCATCCATCCATCCATCCATTTTCTACCGCTTATTCCCTTTTTTGGGGTCGCGGGGGGCGCTGGCGCCTATCTCAGCTACAATCGACATATTATCAATATTAACAACCTCTCCAACATCAACATCAATAAAATCGATAACATCAACATCAACATTAACATTAAAAACCTCAATAACATCAACATTTTTAACATCAACATCAATAATATCAACATCAACATTAACAAACATCAAAATTAACATCAGCATCAAATTAATAATATCATCATTAACAACATCAACATCAAAAACAACAACGTTACCATTAACATTGACATTCACATTAACATGACATCCACATTTACATCAAATATTATTAATATTAACAATAAAAACAACTTCACCATTAACAACAACATTAATAACAACAACATTAATAACAACATTAATAACATTGATAACATCCACATCAACATTGATAACATGGACATGTAGATGAAGATGATTAGATGTTACTGTGTGAAGAAGGTGATGAAGGTGAAGGACAAGAGCAGGTGAAGGAGGTCCAGCAGTTGTTGCATCCGAGTTGTCACTTTTTGGAAAGAACTTTGCACGGATTGTGTGAACTCCTGATCCAGGATCTGTCCCTCAAACACGTCCTGTTCCTGCTCCTGATGGGTGACAAGTGACGAGTGAATGGGTGAGAGGTGTCGTCATGAATTGGTGAGTAAGTGAAGAAGTAAATAAATAGATGAATTGGCGAGTATACATATAGGTGAATAAGGGAACAGGTGACTAAATACGTTTTTGCCCCACGAAAAGTGAATCGATGACACGTGAATGTTTGAGGCGAATAAGTGAGAAGGTGAGGTGAATAGCTGAGGGGTGAATAGGTGACAGGTGAATATGTACATAAGTCAATAAGTGAACAAATGCATAGATGACAGGTAAATAGTTGAGGTTCGTTGGTGAACAGTTGAATAAGTGAACAGGTGAACAGATGAATATGCAAACAGGTGAAGGGATAAACAACTTGAGAACAAGGGAAATGGTGAATAGGTAAATGGATAAACAGGTGGATAAGTGAACAGGCAAATAGATGAATAAGGGAACTGGTGAATAGATAAACAACTTGTGATTAAGTGAACAGGTGAATAGGTGAATAGTTAAATAGCTGAACAGGTGAACAAGCGAACAGGTGAATAGATAAACAATTTGTGATGAGGTGAACAACTGAAGTGGTGAATAGGTGACAGGTTAGTAAGTGATTAAGTAAATAGCTGAACAGGTGAATAGATGATTACGCGAACAGGTGAATTGATAAACAACTTGTGATGAGGTGAACAAGTGAATTGGTGACAGGTTAGTAGATGATTGGGTAAATAGCTGAACAGGTGAATAGCTGAATACGTGAACAGGTGAATAGATGGTAGGTAAAAAGTTGAAGTTTGTTGGTGAACAGTTGAATAAGTGAACAGGTGAATAGATAAACAACTTGTGATGAGGTGAACAGGTGAATTGGTGAATAGGTAAATGGCTGGACAGGTGAATAAGGGAACAGGTGAACAGATAAACAACTTGGGATGAGGTGGAAAAAGTGAATTGGTGAATAGCTGACAGGTTAGTAGGTGATTAGGTAAATAGCTGAACAGGTGAATAGATGAATACGTGAACACGTGAATAGATGGCAGATAAAAAGTTGAGGTTCGTTGGTGAAACGTTGAATAAGTGAATAGGTGAATAGATGAAAAAGGAAACAGGTGAATAGATAAACAACTTGTGAACAGGTGAACAAGTGAATTGGTGAATAGGTAAAATAGTTGAACAGGTGAATAAGGGAACAGGTGAACAGATAAACAACTTGTGAGGAGGTGAACAAGTGAATTGGTGAATAGGTGATTAGGTAAATAGCTGAACAGGTGAATAGATGAATACGTGAAGACGTGAATAGATGGCAGATAAAAAGTTGAGGTTCGTTGGTGAAACGTTGAATAAGTGAATAGGTGAATAGATGAAAAAGGAAACAGGTGAATAGATAAACAACTTGTGAACAGGTGAACAAGTGAATTGGTGAATAGGTAAAATAGTTGAACAGGTGAATAAGGGAACAGGTGAACAGATAAACAACTTGTGAGGAGGTGAACAAGTGAATTGGTGAATAGGTGATTAGGTAAATAGCTGAACAGGTGAATAGATGAATACGTGAAGACGTGAATAGATGGCAGATAAAAAGTTGAGGTTCGTTGGTGAAAAAGGAAACAGGTGAATAGATAAACAACTTGTGAACAGGTGAACAAGTGAATTGATGAATAAGTAAGTAGCTGAACAGGTGAAAAGATGAATAAGTGAACGGGTGAATAGATGAACAACTTGTGATGTGGTGAACAAGTGAATTGGTGAATAGGTGACAGGTTAATAGGTGATTAGGTAAATAGCTGAACAGGTGAATAGATGAATACGTGAACACGTGAATAGATGGCAGATAAAAAGTTGATGTTCGTTGGTGAGAAGTTGAATAAGTAAATAGATGAAAAAGGAAACAGGTGAATAGATAAAACAACTTGTGAACAGGTGAACAAGTGAATCGATGAATAAGTAAGTAGCTGAACAGGTGAAAAGATGAATAAGTGAACGGGTGAATAGATAAACAACTTGTGGTGTGGTGAACAAGTGAATTGGTGAATAGGTGACAGGTTAGTAGGTGATTAGGTAAATAGCTGAACAGGTGAATAGTTAAACAAGTGAATAAGAGAATAGGTGAACAGGTGAATAGAGAAACAAGTGAACATATGAACAAGTGAATAAAAGAATAGTTGAACAGTTGAATAAATAAACAAGTGAACAGATGAAAAACTTAACTAGGTGAAATGGTGAACAGGTCAACAACTGAATGGGTGAACAGGCGAAGTGAAGTGAATTATATTTATATAGCGCTTTTCTCGAGGGACTCAAAGCGCTTTACATAGTGAAACCCAATATCTAAGTTACATTTAAACCAGTGTGGGTGGCACTGGGAGCAGGTGGGCAAAGTGTCTTGCCCAAGGACACAACGGCAGTGACTAGGATGACAGAAGTGAAGTGAAGTGAATTATATTTATATAGCGCTATTCTCTAGTGAAGCAAAGCGATTTCCATAGTAAAACCCAATATCTAAGTTCCATTTAAACCAGTGTGGGTGGCACTGGGAGCAGGTGGGTAAAGTGTCTTGCCCAAGGACACAACGGCAGTGACTAGGATGGCAGAAGCGGGAATCGAACCTGCAACCTTCGAGTTGCTGGCACGGCCACTCTACCAACCGAGCTATGCCGCCCCGTGAAAAGATAAACAGGTGAACAGGTGAATATGTGAAATCGTGAATAGGTGAACAGGCGAACTGGTGAACAGATCAATAGGTGAATAGGTAAACAAGTGAAAGGGTGAATGAGTGACTGGTGAAGGAGGTGCTGCTGACCTCCATGACCAGGTTGGTGCTGAACTCCCGCGTTAGAAGGTCCATGGAGTCGTTGAGGCGGTCAAAGAGGCGTCCAAAGTTTCCCTCCACAGGAACGTGCTCCTTGCACCACGGCGTCATCACTGAGAAAACAACAGGCGTCACAAACGTTGCTCCGCCTGCCGCCGGGCAGCCACCGTGACCTTTCACCTCTCATGATGTCACACAGGAAGTGGAACTTCATGGGCACACACAGGATGTGGTTGATGACGGGCACGTGGACGGCCTCCATGCACTCCGCCCACTTGAGACCGAACCAATCGGCACAGCGCTGGACGCCCTGGTTGACCATATCTGGACACGCCCCAAAGATGAAGATGAGGAAGAGGGGCGGTAGTAACAAGTAACACCGGGAAAGGGGGGGCTGGCGAGGTATTGAGGGGGGGTGTAGCACGGGTGCCACAAAGTGTTCACAAAGTGCAAAGAAGAATAATCCTGATAAACATTTTGAACCTTATTCAAAAATCAAGACACAATATTTGACTTTTTGGAGGGAAAAATGTTGAATATTTTGTTGTCTTTGCCATTAAAAAGTGGCCTTTTCTTTTACAAGAAGAGAATAAAACATTTTTATACCAAAATGGATACATGGATGATACAGCAGAGGATTGGGAGAATGTCATGTGGTCAGATGAAACCAAAATAGAACTTTTTGGTATAAACTCAACTCGTCGTGTTTGGAGGAAGAAGAATATTGAGTTGCATCCCAAGAACACCATACCTACTGTGAAGCAATGGGGTGGAAACATCATGCTTTGGGGCTGTTTTTCTGCTAAGGGGACAGGACGATTGATCCGTGTTAAGAAAAGAATGAATGGGGCCATGTATCGTGAGATTTTGAGCCAAAACCTCCTTCCATCAGTGAGAGCTTTGAATGGTTGACCAAATACTTATTTTCCATCATAATTTACAAATAAATTATGTTAAATGTGTGCGTATTTTAATTTGTGTGTCCGTAATTCAATTAGGTTTTTTTTAACACACACGAAATACGGACACACAAATAGTAAAAGTTGCGTGTTACAAGACAGCATTGTTGCTACACACAAATCGGAATACACAAACTAACGTTTTTTCCACACACATATCGAAATACGGACAGACATATATATATATATATTTTTTTTTTTTTTTACACACACATCAATGGAAATACGGAAACAAATTAAAAAACACACACACACAGACCTGATTACACAAACAGATTGAGATACAGACACAAACAGTGGGGCAAAAAAGTATTTATTCAGCCACCAATTGTGCAAGTTCTCCCACTTAAAAAAAATGACAGAGGTCTGTAATTTTCATCATAGGTACACTTCAACTGTGAGAGACAGAATGTGAAAAAAAAATCCAGGAATTCCCATTGTAGGAATTTTAAAGAATTTATTCGTAACCATTCAAAGCTCTCACTGATGGAAGGAGGTTTTGGCTCAAAATCTCACGATACATGGCCCCATTCATTCTTTCCTTAACACGGATCAATCGTCCTGTCCCCTTAGCAGAAAACCAGCCCCAAATCATGATGTTTCCACCCCCATGCTTCGCAGTAGGTATGGTGTTCTTGGGATGCAACTCAGTATTCTTTTTCCCTCCAAACACGACGAGTTGAGTTTATACCAAAATGGATACATGGATGATACAGCAGAGGATTGGGAGAATGTCATGTGGTCAGATGAAACCAAAATAGAACTTTTTGGTATAAACTCAACTCGTCGTGTTTGGAGGAAGAAGAATACTGAGTTGCATCCCAAGAACACCACACCTACTGTGAAGCATGGGGGTGGAAATATCATGCTTTGGGGCTGTTTTTCTGCTAAGGGGACAGGACGATTGATCCGTGTTAAGGAAAGAATGAATGGGGCCATGTATCGTGAGATTTTGAGCCAAAACCTCCTTCCATCAGTGAGAGCTTTGAATGGTTGACCAAATACTTATTTTCCACCATAATTTACAAATAAATTCTTTAAAATTCCTACAATGTGAATTCCTGGATTTTTTTTCACATTCTGTCTCTCACAGTTGAAGTGTACCTATGATGAAAATTACAGACCTCTATCATCATTTTAAGTGGGAGAACTTGCACAATCGGTGGCTGACTAAATACGTTTTTGCCCCACTGTGTGTGTGTGTGTGTGTGTCTATATATATATATATATATATATATATATATATATATATATATATATATATATATAGACACACACACAATCCGTTCATGAATGAGTATATCCGTTTGGCCACCAATGGGGAAGTCTTATCTACAAAACTTGCAAGCAGCATACCCCTTCCCCTTCGAGCCGTCCTGGATGAACTGAATTTTTTTTCCCAATCATTTCGAAACTTGCAAGCGTACTTCTTCTTACTCGTCGTCGCCATGTTCCTTCTTCGTTCTTCCGCTTTGTCGCTGTTATGTTTGTGGGACATTAAGCTCGACTACTGCAACGCGCTACTTGTCCATAGCTAGAACATTCAGAAGCAGCGGTACATACTAAATAGTGCTGCGAGGATCCTGGTGAGAGTGCGGAAACATGACCACATCACACCAACTCTCAAAACCCTTCACTTGCTTCCTGTTCCACTCAGGATTGAATTCAAAATCTCCCTTCTAACTCACCAGTGCCTCCATGGAACTGCTCACCCCCAAATCCTCCACACGACACTTCCGCTCCACACAGGCTAACCTCCGCTGCTCCCAGTCTGTGGAACGCTCTCCCTGACCACCTGAGGGCACCTCAGACTGTGGATGCTTTTAAAAAAAGGCTTAAAAACCCATCTTTTTAAAAAAGCCTTTTTATAGACATGCATGCTGGTTCTAGCTATTGGGCTGTTTCTAGAATTTCTAGTTTTAGATTTTATTTATTTTTATTATCTTTTTACTATTATTATTATTATTACTAGGGCTTCACGGTGGCAGAGGGGTTAGTGCGTCTGCCTCACAATACGAAGGTCCTGCAGTCCTGGGTTTAAATCCAGGCTCGGGATCTTTCTGTGTGGAGTTTGCATGTTCTCCCCTTGAATGCGTGGGTTCCCTCCGGGTACTCCGGCTTCCTCCCACTTCCAAAGACATGCACCTGGGGATAGGTTGATTGGCAACACTAAATTGGCCCTAGTGTGTGAATGTGAGTGTGAATGATGTCTGTCTATCTGTGTTGGCCCTGCGATGAGGTGGCGACTTGTCCAGGGTGTACCCCGCCTTCCGCCCGATTGTAGATGAGATAGGCGCCAAAAGGGAATAAGCGGTAGAAAATGGATGGATGGATGGATTGGATTGGATTGGATTGTACTGCATAACAGTGTGGTACGCCAGCTGCACTGAAGCAGACAAACAGGCGATTCAGAGGGCCAAAAAGTCTGCACAAAAAATCATCGGCTGCCCCCTCCCCTCCCTGAAGGATTTACATAACTCCCGTTGCCTCAAGAAAGCAAACCATCGGGCAGGCGCTACAGGTGCATCAGAGCCAGAACAAAACAGCTTTTTTCCCCAGAGCTGTCACCATGTTGAACTCTAACTTTTAATAACAATAATTCAACTCTGTACAATATCCTGCCTTCAAATGCAATACGTCCGACGCTGATTGTTATTTATTACTTCGGTACTCTTGTTCTGTATATCGTACAGTATTTTGTATTTCTATAGTGTTTTGTATATTGTACGGGATTGCTTGTTATTTTTATTGGATAGTAGTCTGTTTATTTCAATTGTTAGTTTTACCTCTTGTGTTATTTATTTTACCCCATATTTGTTCCCACAACCGCACCTTAAGTTGGAGTCTTTAATCTCGTTAAATGCAAATATAATGACAATAAAGTCTATTCTATTCTATTCTATTCTATCATCCCCCCTTAGTCCCCTTTCTGCTTACTGTCGCACTGCATCATGGTCTGGCTGACGAACTGCTCCTGCGTGCTCCTGCTGGCGTTGTCTCCGCTCTTCAGCGGCTCGTAGCCGTACTGATGGGCAACCTGGTCCTGGATGACCCGGAACTTCTTGTCGGCCTCCAGGGCCTCCGACTGCAACTCCGCCTCGTCCTCCTGAAAGGAACGTTTACACCCTTTACCTTGCGTGACCGAGGCGTTGTCCCGTGACTTCCTGTCAGCTTCACCGTGACTTCCTGGGCCAGCGTGAGAAAAGGTTTGATGGCGTCTCTCCAAAGCAACTTGCTGTTGTGGAGCTGCAGGTCCAAGTTGCAGCTCAGACTCTCTGCAGCCGCCTGAACGTTCCTCTCAATGTTGGACACCGGACCTGTCATTCATTCATTCATTCATATGTCATTCATTTAATCATTCAACATTTATTCAGTGATTTAATCAACTTATCTTGAATTCAATATTTTTTTTCAGTAACTTTGTCCATCCATCCTTCAATTCATTAATTCTTTCAGGGATTTCATTAATACATAATTTGTTCATTCATTCATCATTTACTCCTCAATTAAATAAGTTCATCATTCATATATTCATCGATCATCGATTCCATTATCATATCATTCATTCATCTTTCAATTATTTCATTATTACATCGCTCAGTGATTTAATGAATTTATCATTCATTCATATAGTGTTTTACAGAATGTATCATTCATGAATTCATTCAGTGGTTTCATTAATCCGTCATTCATTCAATCATTTAGGATTCAGTTAGGGATTTCATGAATTCCTCTTAAATTCATTAATTTATTCAGTAATTTCGTCCATCCATCCATTCCTTAAGTGATTAATACGGCGGCACAGCTCGGTTGGTAGAGTGGCCGTGCCAGCAACTTGAGGGTTGCAGGTACGATTCCCGCTTGAGCCATCCTAGTCACTGCCGTTGTGTCCTTGGGCAAGACACTTTACCCACCTGCTCCCAGTGCCACCCACACTGGTTTAAATGTAACTTAGATATTGGGTGTCACTATGTAAAGCGCTTTGAGTCACTTGAGAAAAGCGCTATATAAATATAATTCACTTCAATTCACTAATACATAATTTATTCACTTATTTAATGAATTAATAAAGTTCGCAACTTTTGGTCGCTAATAAAAAAGCCTTGCCTTTGCCGAAAGTAGCAGACGATGTGCGCGTGACGTCACGGGTTGTAGGGCTCCTCACATCCTCACATTGCTTATAATCATAGCCACCAGCACCGAGAGCGATTCGGACCGAGAAAGCGACAATTTCCCCATTAATTTGAGCGAGGATGAAAGATTCGTGGATGAGGAAAGTTAGAGTGAAGGACTAGAAAAAAAAAAGGGTGATTGCAGTGGGAGCGATTCAGATGTTATTAGACACATTTACTAGGATAATTCTAGAAAATCCCTTATCTGCCTATTGTTTAGTGAGATTATACAGTACCTGAAAGTCGGAAGGGTGTGGCCACGGATGTGTTGCCTGCCAGTGTCTGCGTGGGAGGATGTAATAGTCCACGGAAGCTGCAGGAGGACGCATCCGACGCAGGCTCCGCTCATAACTACGGTAAGAGCCAACTTATTACCACACTGTTCTCACCAAAACCTGCCGGTTGACATGTGGTCGGGATCCATGTCCGCTTGACCGCTCTGATCCATAGTAAAGCTTCACCTCCGGGAATTTTAAACAAGGAAACACCGTGTGTTTGTGTGGCTGAAGGCTAAAAGCTTCCCACCTCCATCTTTCTTCTTTGACGTCTCCATTATTAATTGAACAAATTGCAAAAGATTCAGCAACACAGATGTCCAGAATACTGTGTAATTATGCGATTAAAGCAGACTACTTATTGCTTGGATCGGGCTGGAAAATAATGTCAGCTACAACCCAACGTCATCAAACGCGTCATCATACAGCAACGTTTTCAACATGACACTTCGTGGGAAATTTAAAATTGCAATTTAGTAAACTAAACCGGCCGTATTGGCATGTGTTGCAATGTTAATATTTCATCATTGATATATAAACTATCAGACTGTGTGGTCGGTAGTAGTGGGTTTCAGTAGGCCTTTAAGTCGTGTTATCAACAACTTATATACTATACCAATATTGCAATATGATATGCAATAAAAGTTTTAACAATACCGTGTGTAAAAAGCATGTACATCACCACCATATAGAGAAATGTCAGTGATGATATATTTTATTGCTTTATTTGACGTTCTTGTCTACATTATGTGGTAAACTTAGAACAATTACAAAGTTGACAATTACTGTAAATTGTAACACTTTGCTTTTAAGAACCAGAATGTAAAGTCAATGCTATCAATAGACTTTATGTGCAAGAGTAAGGGGGCTTTATCAGTATCATACAGTATCAATGGAAAAACGCTATATAAATCGAATCCATTATTATTAATATTATTATTATTCATACTTGCTGTATTTTGGTCCAGCAGCGCTCTCTGCTGGATGAAATCATACCTTGCAGCTCCACAATAATTCATCCATCCATCGCTCAGTCAGTGACTTTATGAATTTACTATTATTCATCTTGCATTTATTGAAACAGCATTCATCCATTCATTTGTCCGGCCAATATTCACCCATAACACATTCATTCTGTGATTTTACTAATTCATCATTCATGCATTTTATTCACACTGCATTCAGTATTCCACACACCCATCATTTATTCAGCATTCATTCAGTCATTTCATTGTGTGAATGCTCACCCATATGGTTTTTATACACCAAAATTAATAAAATTCTTCTTCTTCTCCACATTTTGGTGCACTCTACCTTCCACATTTTTCACCCGATTCAAACCGTTCCAACTTCAAACTGTTCAGCCTATTTGGGAATCGCGGGCTATTCTTTGAAAAATTCCAAAAGATCCCAGATTTCCCAGAATTCCAGGTTTTCCGGGACATTTTTCCCATTGAAAATGAATTGGTCATTTTTCAAACTTTCACCATTTCCACATTTTTCCAACCGATTCAAACCATTTCACCATCAACACATTCCACATATTATGGACATTCAAACTATCATTTTTCCAAGTTCAAAAAATTCCAGGAATTCCCATTAATCCCGTGTTTTCAAACCCTTTTTTCTGTCGACTACTTCCACAGTTTTTAACCCGCTTCAACCGTTCCACCGTCAAAACATTCCTTTTGATCAGAACAAAAAAACTAAGTGTTTTTTTTTAACTGGAAAAATTCCCAGTTTTCCCGAAATACCAGGTATTGTATAATACAATTTCTCAATTAAAAATATTACTACTTCAACATTTCTCGACTGTTTTGAAAACAATTCTAACACCAACCATTCGGAACGTTCCGATTTTTTTTTATTTTTAGTATTTTCAAAAAAATCCCCCTTTTCCCAACATTTCCAGGAAGTTGCCATTGAAATGAATGAGACATTTTTCCAAGTTGCACAATTCTCACATTTTTTCAACCTATTCAAACCATTCCAACATCAACACATTCCACTCATCCTGGACATTCACACTAACACTTTCCCAAGTTCCAAACCAAATTCCGTTTTCCCTGGAAATTCAAACTCTTCAACATTGAAACCATTCCAACATTCAAATTGTTCTTACATTCATACTACAAACCCTGTTTAAATATGAGTTGGGAAATGGTGTTGGATGTAAATATAAACGGAATACAATGATTTGCAAATCCCTTTCAACCCATATTCAATTGAATGCACTACAAAGACAACATATTTAATGTTCAAACTCATAAACTTTATTTTTTTTTTTGCAAATAATAATTAACTTAGAATTTCATGACTGCAACACGTGCCAAAGTAGTTGGGAAAGGGCATGTTCACCACTGTGTTACATCACCTTTTTTTTAACAACACTCAATAAACGTTTGGGAACTGAGGAAAGTAATTGTTGAAGCTTTGAAAGTGGAATTCGTTTTCCATTCTTGTTTTATGTAGAGCTTCAGTAGTTCAACAGTCCGGGGTATTTTACGCTTCATAATGTGCCACACATTTTCGATGGGAGACAGGTCTGGACTGCAGGCAGGCCAGTCTAGTACCCGCACTCCTTTACTACGAAGCCACGCTGTCGTAACACGTAGCTTGGCATTTTCTTGCTGAAATAAGCAGGGGCGTCCATGATAACGTTGCTTGGACGGCAACATATGTTGCTCCAAAACCTGTATGGACCTTTCTGCATTAATGGTGCCTTCACAGATGTGGAAGTTACCCATTCCTTGGCCACTAATACACCCCCATACCATAACACATGCTGGCTTTCGATCTTTGCACCTCGAACAATCCGGATGGTTCTTTTCCTCTTCGATCCGGAGGACACAACGTCCAAAGTTTCCCCAAAAAATTTTAAATGTGGACTCGTCAGATCACATAACACTTTTCCACTTTGCAGCAGTCCATCTTAGCTGAGCTCGGGCCCAGCGAAGCCGGCGGCGTTTCTGGGTGTTGTTGATAAATGGCTTTCGCTTTGCATAGTAGAGCTTTAACTTGTACTTACAGATGTAGCGACCAACTGTATTTAGTGACAGTGGTTTTCTGAAGTGTTCCTGAGCCCATGTGGTGATATCCTTTAGAGATTGATGACGTTTTTTTATACAGTGCCGTCTGAGGGATCGAAGGTCACGGTCATTCAATGTTGGTTTCCGGCCATGCCGCTTACGTGGAGTGATTTCTCCAGATTCTCTGAACATTTTGATGATATTATGGACCGTAGATGTTGAAATCCCTAAATTCCTTGCAATTGCACTTTGAGAAACGTTGTTCTTAAACTGTTTGACTATTTGCTCACGCAGTTGTGGACAAAGGGGTGTATCTCGCCCCGTCCTTTCTTGTGAAAGATTGAGGATTTTTTGGGAACCCACCTGTTCCCAGTTAGCCTGCACACCTGTGGGATGTTCCAAATGAGTGTTTGATGACCATTCCTCAACTTTATCAGTCTTTATTGCCACCTTTTCATTTATATTTACATCTAACACAATTTCCCAACTCATATTTTAACGGGGTTTGTACATTCTGTCAGCATTTCAGTTAAACTTCAGCATTGGAGCATTCACACTCAATTCCTTCCGGAATTTTCTCATCTAGTTCATTCATCATTTAGTCATTCATTATTATTCATTCATTTTGCATTAATTCATATAGCACCGATTCAGTCGTCAGGATTATTTCTTCATGCAGCATTCAGTAATTCATCCATCCATCATTTAGTTAGCCATCATTCATGTATTCATCCATGTAGTTTTAACTCAGTCGTTAATGAATCTATCTATCCACTCATTCAGTGAGTGAGTTAATTCATCATTCATTATTTTTTCCTGCATTTATTCATGCGGCATTCAGTCAGTCATCATTCATGCATTAATTCCGTGATTTTACTTATTCATCACCCATGTATTTATTCAGACTGCTTTAATTAATACATGCAGCAGTTATTCAGCCATTTTGCATTAATTGGTATATCATTGGGTTCATTAGTTCATCCATTCATAATTCAGCCATTCATCCATGTTGATCCTGCCAGTAGCCTATATGCTTGTCTCAAAGATTAAGCCATGCAAGTGCAAGTGCAAACGATCATCAGTTGTTCATTCTAGTCATCCATTCACTCACTCATCCATTCATTGATCGATTCATTCAGTCATGTGTTCATCTAGATGACTTTGTGATGGTTTACCTGAGTAGAGCATTGTGACGATGAACAGCATGAGGTAGGCCCGACCCCGGGAGCCGAGCATGCTGGGAAACACCAGCAGGACTGAGCACCTGAAGGATGACGACACAGCCCCGCCCACAAGACACAGCCCTGGACACGCCCACAAGGACACTGATTGGAAACTTCGCGGGAGATTGCCTTTAAAACACTTCCGGTTTCCTCACCAGCGGCAACGCATCCCAGGGCCAGTTTGAGGTGAAAGGTCAATGGGAGGCTCTGCGCCACGCCCAGAAAAATGGCTGAAAAAGACGTCACGCAATTGGTCACATGACTCAACATCAATAGTGTTGTTTTTTTACCTGAGCCACTCAGCGCGCCAAACACGCCCCTGAGGATGACGTGCACTGGCCCCGCCTCCTCCGCGCGGCCGAGGAAGAAGCGATGACAGCCAATCGGGAGGACGCTCCTGATCACGTGCTCAACAGCTGTAAAGACACGTAGGTGAGAGGGGGGAAGTTGCCATGGTAACACAGATGCAACTTACTGCTGTGAGGCCTCGAAGGGGCGGCGTCACTGGCCATGATGGTCCACGCGATCCTTGACACGTGACACGTCATCAACCGCCTTCCCGCTCACAGCTAAATCACGAGGGCGCGCGCGCGCACACCCCCGCGCCATAAAGGAGCGTGCGCGACAAAGACGCGTGACGCGTGCACATTGGCAGCCGTTGTTGCGGCCATCAAACTATCGCCGTGCATGTACACGTGATGAGAGGAGACGCGCGCAGCAGGTACGTTGACATCAAGGTGTATGACGTCACGTTCGCCATGAATTGATTAACGTGGACCCCGATTTAAACAAGTTGAAAAACTTATTCGGGTGTTACCATTTAGTGGGCAAATATACGCATACTTGCCAACCTTGAGACCTCCGATTTCGGTGGGTTGGGGGCGTGGTTTGGGCGGGGGCGTGGTTTAAAGGGGATGAGTATAATTCACCAACTGGAGTATTTCATATATATGTGTATACATATGTATGAAATACTTGACTTTCAATGAATTCTAGCTATATTTATTTATTTTATTATATATATAAATAAAAAGTTGAATTTCAGACGGCACCTATCAAATACACAGTAATAAAAACACAGTTGTTCTACTAACTGTACTGTGCTTGCTGGTTATTAAAAAAAAAAAAACAACACCTACCTTTCACTATTTGAGTAACCTTTGTTCTGCCATTTGCGTATTGGCGAGAGTCACTTGCCTCAGGTGCACAACACCACATAAATCGTTGGCCAATCAAAAAGCAACCCCAAAACGCTATAGCCAACATTCACCAGAAGATGGCGAAAGACAACATAGAATCAATCTATTACAGACGGCGTCTCCTTGTGTGTGCAGTTTTTTATCAACAAAAGATGTTGTAATGTGATTTGGCTGGCAAGCTGTTTATATAACAGGAAAGCGGACGTGAAAACAGGCTGTCCGCACTCAGGTCCGCTTGGAGCTGGAGGGGGCGTGAATTTCGGGAGATTTCCGGGAGAAAATTTCTTCCGGGAGGTTTTCGGGAGAGGCGGTGAATTTCGGGAGTCTCCCGGAAAATCCGGGAGGGTTGGCAAGTATGAATATACGGAATATGTACTGTACTGTGCAATCTGCTAATAAAAGTCTCAATCAATCAAAAACGTACACCGTATTTCCTTGAATTTCCGCCAGGGCGCTAATTAATTCAAAACCTCTTCTCACTCCTGCGCTTACCAAAGGCATGCGGTAAAAGTAAGCATGCGCTAATTATTTTAAAACCTCTTCTCACTTCGGCACTTACCAAAGTTATGCAGTAAACATTTAAGTGTGATGTAAGCTTGGACCTTAAATCCTACTGAATAGTTCTTAATCTTCCGTTTATGCGATTTCAAATTACCGGTATTGAAATCAGCCTCCTCCATTTTGAAAATGATGACAGGGGAAGTGTCACTCGTGACGTCACGAGTTTGACCAGGCGGTAATACTAAGCATGCGCTCATTATTTTGGGAAGTGAGTTTGACCCGGCAGTAATTCAAGGCAGGCGCATACTATATGCCCTGCGGCAATTCAAGGAAATACGATATTCACAATGATGCCAGCGCTCTTGTTCTACTTACCAATGGCCACCAGGGGGTGCTAAATGCGTCTTCACGTGCCCTCCTTCCAAAGGTCAGCGCTGTGCGCTCACTTCCGGCGATGGAAGATCAGAAGCCACCTGATGGAGGCAGGCTGGAGCCTGCTGGGGTTCGCGTCCGGCTTGCTCATGGCGACGGCATACGGCGCCATAATGCTCTCCCTGCAGAAGCAGTCGCTGTGGGTGTGCGTCTACAGCACGCTGGGCGTGGCGGCGGTGGCGGCCTTCGGGATGGGACTGTCGGCGGACATGCGCGGCAGCATCATGGTCATGTTGCCCTCGATGTGCTCAGGTCAGTTAAAGTTAAAGTACCAATGATTGTCACACACACACTAGGTGCGGTGAAATTTGTCCTCTGCATTTGACCCATCCCTTTGATCACCCCCTGGGAAGTGAGGGGAGCAGTGGGCAGCAGTGGTGCCACGCCCGGGAATCATTTATGGTGATTTAACCCCCAATTCCAACCCTTGATGCTGAGTGTCAAGCAGGGAGGCAATGGGTCCCATTTCTTTATAGTCTTTGGTATGACTCGGAACTCACAACCTACCGATCTCAGGGCGGACACTCTAACCACTATCAATCAATCAATCAATGTTTACTTATATAGCCCTAAATCACTAGTGTCTCAAAGGGCTGCATAAACCACCACGACATCCTCGGTAGGCCCACATAAGGGCAAGGAAAACTCACACCCAGTGGGACATCGGTGACAATGATGACTATGAGAACCTTAGAGAGGAGGAAAGCAATGGATGTCAAGCGGGTCTAACATAATACTGTGAAAGTTCAATCCACAATGGATCCAACACAGTCGCGAGAGTCCAGTCCAAAGCGGATCCAACACAGCAGCGAGAGTCCCGTTCACAGCGGAGCCAGCAGGAAACCATCCCAAGCGGAGGCGGATCAGCACCGCAGAGATGTCCCCAGCCGATACACAGGCAAGCAGTACATGGCCACCGGATCGGACCGGACCCCCTCCACAAGGGAGAGTGGGAGATAGAAGAAAAAGAAAAGAAACGGCAGATCAACTGGTCTAAAAAGGGAGTCTATTTAAAGGCTAGAGTATACGAATGAGTTTTAAGGTGAGACTTAAATGCTTCTACTGAGGTGGCATCTCGAACTGTTACCGGGAGGGCATTCCAGAGTACTGGAGCCCGAATGGAAAACGCTCTATAGCCCGCAGACTTTTTTTGGGCTTTGGGAATCACTAATAAGCCGGAGTCTTTTGAATGCAGATTTCTTGCTGGGACATATGGTACAATACAATCGGCAAGATAGGATGGAGCTAGACCGTGTAGTATTTTATACGTAAGTAGTAAAACCTTAAAGTCACATCTTAAGTGCACAGGAAGCCAGTGCAGGTGAGCCAGTACAGGTGTAATGTGATCAAACTTTCTTGTTCTTGTCAAAAGTCTAGCAGCCGCATTTTGTACCAACTGTAATCTTTTAATGCTAGACATGGGGAGACCCTAGGCCACTGAGTGGTCAATAGGCCACTGAGTAAGTCGTTTGACAAACGCTGACGGCGGCAAATGCGGGTGGAGCGAGTAGAGGCGGGGTCTAACAGGGCGCCTCTTGTGTGTTTCAGCTCACGGACGCAACTTCCTGCTCTTCCTCTCCACCTCGCTGGTTCTGTCCGGACCGCTCGCCAACACGATAGAGAACACGGAACGAGCCGCCGCCAGCCTGCAGTGTGGCGCCGATTTGGCGGCCAAACAAACGCGGGAGTTGATGCAAAAAGCAGCCGCGCCCCTCCTCTGTAAGACCCGCCCACTCCCTGCATCTCAAAGCTACAGCCGGCTGATTAAGGACGCGTGTGTGTCGCAGCCGCGTTGGATCAGATCCGCGAGATCTGCCGCAACGCCGTCGCCACGTCAACAAGGGTTGAGAAGCTGATCCTGTCCCTGACCGACGCCGTCCGCCATGTCGGTGAGTTGACGACGTGTGGGAGGAAACCCGTGTCCGGTGTCCTCAGGTGAGCTGTGACCCGCTTCCTCCGCAGCTCGCACTCTAAGGAATGTTCTCCACTTCCTGGTGGACATCGGAGACGTCTGCAACGACAAGATGGGCTCGCCGTACAAGAAGTGCCGGAGCATCTTCACGCAGGCCCGTGTGGACTGCGACGCCCAGCTGGGGGACTTCAACTTCCTGTGTGAGATTGTCAGCGGCTTCATGCGCCTCTGCGAGCTGGCCCGCGGTGCGTCGCCCGTCTCGATCTTCCTCCACAAGACCGCCGCGCTTCAATGTTCATTTTCTGTCTTTCAGCCGGCGAGCTCTTCTGCGTCATCCCCGCCTACGTCGCCGAGCACCTGAGGGAACACCTGGCCGAGCGTGAGTCCCCCTCTGCGTGTGTCCGCCTCTCGGCACCGCCGCCCATACTTGCCAACCTTGAGACCTCCGATTTCGGGAGGTGGGGGGTGTGGTCGGGGATGGGGTGGAGGCGTGGTTGGGACGGGGGGCGTGGTTAAGAGGGGTGGCGTATAATTCACCAACTCGAATATTTCATATATATATATAAATAAATATATATATGTATGAAATACTTGACTTTCAGTGAATTCTAGCTATATATATTTATTTTATTCTATATATATAAATAAAAGAAATAGTTGAATTTCCGACGGCACCTATCAAATACACAGTAATAAAAACACAGTTGTTCTACTAACTGTACTGTGCTTGCTGGTTACTAAGAAAAAACAACAACACTTACCTTTCACTATTGGAGTAACCTTTGTTCTGCCATTTGCGTATTGGCGAGCAATCTCCGAATTCGGGAACATCCTTCACGGATTTGTTGTAGACATCCGCAAATGAGAACGGGATGTTGCTTCCAGCTATCAGCATAGCCATCTTTGTCTCAGCATAAGATACACCATGGGGTCTCCATTTTGCGAGGTGGGCCATAATACTGGGTTGTGAGCGATGCTGCGCTGCGGACGCTTTGTGCTTCGCTGACTGACCGTTCATGGCTGCGTATCCGTTCGGCCGCCGTGTTCAATGGAGAAGTCTGTTCTACAAAATGTACAGGCAACATACCCCTTCCCCTTCGAACTCTCCTTGATACACTGAAATTCTTGTTTCCAATCGTTCTGGAACTTGCAAGCGTACTTCTTCATTTTGCTCGTCGACGGTGTAATATACTGGGTCGGAGTGAATAACCAGGCGACGTGATGAAGTTACGTCTCTTTACTGTGGGCTTCAGAACAGACCCCATGTTCCTTGACTGCACTTAAATGTAGAATATATTTACATTCTATTCTATGTACAGTAGATGGCAGTATTGTCCTATTTAAGAGGGTCACAACATTGAGTCAGGTCTGGAACTGGAGGGGGCGTGGCCTCCAGCTCCGCCTGAATTTCAAGAGATTTTCGGGAGAGGCGCTGAATTTCGGGAGTCTCCCGGAAAATCCGGGAGGGTTGGCAAGTATGCCGCCGCCTGACTCTTACATGTGCGTGCAGCTGCTGTCTCGGCCTTTCAGCGCATGCGGCGCCAGTTCGACTTCAACGTGACGGTGGCGGCCAACTTGGAGGCGGACGCCAACGTAAGTCGGACATTGGGGAAGACTGCTCAAGACATCCTTGAGGAGCTGACCTCAGACCTGCGAGTCTTGAATAAGCTGATGGGTCCATTCGCCTTCGCCGGGCCGGTGCTGCTCGTCTGCTCTTTGTTCAGGTTCGCGAACGCCATGTGCCTGTGGCGACCTCGCTCCTGACGTGTGTGTGTGTGTGTGCGCAGGGCCGTGCAGTACAGACGCAGATACTTGAGTCTGATGAGTTTTGACAACATATACATCAGCGCTCAGTTTGTAGAGCTGGACCGTCAGGTGACCGCTGGGGGCGGGGCTTCCGTCTTGCCGATCACTCGCAGAGAGTCGACCATGTTCATCACGCCGCGTGAGTACATGCGCAGGTCAGCGTCAGTTCCGCGTTTGACGGAACCGAGTGACCATGAGGCGTCTTTTACCGCAGTGTCGTTGCGACTAACGAGCCGTGAGTGGCGGGTGGCCCTGGTGGGCGGGGCCTGGGTGCTGAGGCACGCGTTGGCGGCCGGCCTGCTGGTGGCGCTGGACTTCCTGGTCTTTTGGCTCCTGGACCAGGTGCACCGCCAGGTCCAGAGCGACGTCCTGGGTCAAGGTGAGCGATGGTCGTCGGTGCTGTCGTGACTGAGGTAACCACGGCGACCGTGTCCCTCTGTCCCACAGCTCCGGTCTCCGTGGCGGTGCAGGTTAACGGGTCGGGTTATATGGCGGACATCATGCGGGACGTGGTGGCGTCATTCAACGTCCTGCAGGGAGGGAAGGTCACAGCAATCAGCACAAAGTGTATGCTGGCGCCGTCGGAACCGGACTACGCCGACTGCTTCACCTTAGGTAGGGGCGCTGCAGGACGTGACATCAGCTTGGTGCCATGGTCCAGTTCTGATACGCCGCCTTTTTGGTCTCAGGCTTCCTTTTAGGTCTGGCCCTGCTGGTGTCGCTCGTCGGAGGACCTGTGCAGCGCGCCCGACGACTCATGTGCGCTTATCTCTATCCTGAGACCGAGCTGGTATGTACACGCTCGTTTGACACCTGCTGGTTCTGGACTCGGTTCCCGATCAGCGTTGGTATTCCCTTCAAAAGAAAAAACTGATCAGCCGAGGATATACATAGATGAAAAATATACAAACCCTGTTTCCTTATGAGTTGGGAAATTGTGTTAGATGTAAATATAAAACAGAATACAACGATTTGCAAATAATTTTCAACCCATATTCAGTTGAATATGCTACAAAGACAACATATTTGATGTTCAAACTGATAAACATTTTTTTGTTGTTGCATATAATCATTAACTTTAGAATTTGACGCCAGCAACACGTGACAAAGAAGTTGGGAAAGGTGGCAGTAATTACTGATAAAGTTGAGGAATGCTCATCAAACACTTATATGGAACATCCCACAGGTGTGCAGGCTAATTGGGAACAGGTGGGTGCCATGATTGGGCATAAAAGCAGCTTCCATGAAATGCTAAGTAATTCACAGACAAGGAATGGGTGAGGGTCACCACTTTGTAAGCAAATAGTCAAACAGTTTAAGGACAATGTTTCTCAACGAGCTATTGCAACGAATGTAGGGATTTTACCATCTACGGTCCGTAAAATCATCAAAAAGTTCAGAGAATCTGGAGAATTCACTGCACGTAAGCGATGATATTACGGATTTTTTTATCCCTCAGGCGGTACTGCATCAAAAACCGACATCAGGGTGTAAAGGATATCACCACATGGGCTCAGCAACACTTCATAAAACCACTGTGAGTAACTACAGTTGGTCGCTACAGCTGTAAGTGCAAGTTAAAACTCTACTATGCAAAGCAAAACCCATTTATCAACAATACCCTGAAACGCCGCCGGCTTGGCTGGGGCCGAGCTCACCTAAGATGGACTGATGCAAAGTGGAAAGGTGTTCTGTGGTCTGATGAGTCCACATTACAAATTATATTTGGAAACAGAGGACGTGGTGTCCTCCAGAACAAAGAGGAAAAGGACCATTCGGATTGTTATAGGCGCAAAGTGTAAAAGGCGGAATGTGTGATGGTATGGGGGTGTATTAGTGCCCAAGGCATGGGTAACTTACACATCTGTGAAGGCACCATTAATGCTGAAAGGTCCATACAGGTTTTGGAGCAACATATGTTGTCATCCAAGTAACGTTATCATGGACGCCCCTGCTTATTTCAGCAAGACAAGTGTTACAACAGCATGACTTCGTTAAAAAAGAGTGCGGGTACTTTCCTGGCCCGCCTGCAGTCCAGACCTGTCTCCCATCGAAAATGTGTGGCGCATTATAAAGCGGAAAAAACAGCGGAGTTGAACGACTGAAGCTCTACATAAAACAAGAATGGGAAAGAATTCCACTTTCAAAGCTTCAACAATTAGTTTCCTCAGTTGCCAAACGTTTGAGTGTTGTTAAAAGAAAAGGTGATGTAACACAGTGGTGAACATGCCCTTTCCCAACTACTTTGGCAAGTGTTGCTGGCATCAAATTCTAAAGTTAATCATTATTAAAAAAAAAAAAAAAAGTTTATGAGTTTGAACATCAAATATCTTGTCTTAGTGCATTCAATTGAATATGGCTTGAAAAGGATTTGCAAATCATTGTATTCCGTTTATATTTACATCTAACACAATATCGCAACTGAAAAGGAAACGGGGTTTGTAAAAATGGATTCATGAAATAAATGAGCTCACCTCCTGTTTTTACAGGAGCGTGTCAAATTCCTGCGCCAGCTGATCATGGACAATAGGAGGGCGACGGGAAGGGCGCTAGTGAGGGTGAGGCCCAAGAAGCAGGCGCATGAAGAGCAGCTACGCCGCCATCTTGCTGCGCTGTTGCTGAGGTGAGTCCTCGGTCACGTCTGGATGTTTGGCTGCAGGGAAATGATGAGCACCATTGTGTACGCCAGGCTACCAAGGGGAGGAGCTTACCTGTCTGACCTGCTGGCCTCGTCATCAGACATGTGTCTGGCCTGTGGCAGAGGGGCGGGGTCTACGTCCTTCGTCTGCGATGTTCCTAATTGTCCAGGTAAAGCCGGCGAAGAGCAAGAGTTGCTATGGCGATAGTGTTGTGTCTTATGGTATGCGACGAGGACAAACGTGCATAAATGATACATACGCAAACAACATAAAAATGCTGCAGGATCAAAAAAACTACCAAATTTATACAAAAAACCCAAAAGCCACTTTATGACAGGAAAGTTCAAAGAACCAAACAGAATTTAGCCATGCTACAAATAAGTTAGCCTGGCTGCCAGGAAGCTGGCCAAGCTACCAGGAAGTTAGCCAAGCTATCAGGAAGGTAACCATGCTACTAGGAAGTTAGCCATGCTACCAGGAAGTTAGTCCGACTACCAGAAAGTTAGCTAACCTACCAGGAAGGTAACCATGCTACCAGGAAGTTAATCATGCTACTAGAAAGTTAGTCCGGCTACCAGAAAGTTAGCCAAGCCACCAGGAAGTTAGCCATGTTACCAGAGAGTTAGCCATGCTACTAGGAAGTTAGACAGGCTCCCAGAAAGTTAGCCAAGCTACCAGGAAGTTAGCCATGGTACTAGGAAGTTAGCCATGCTACTATGAATTTTGCCATGCTATTAGGAAGTTAGCCAAGCTACCAGGAAGTTGGCCATGCTAACTGGAAGTTAGTCCAGCTACTAGAAAGTTAGCCAAGCTGCCAGGAAGTTAGCCAAGCTGTTAGGAAGTTAGCCATGCTACTATTAAGTTAGCCAAGCTACCAGGAAGTTACAAAGCTACCAAGATGTTAGCCATTCTACTAGAAAGTTGGCCAAGCTACCAGAAAGTTAGAAAAGCTACAAGGAAGTTAGCCATGCTACTAGGAAGTTAGCCATGCCAACAGGAAGTTAAACAAGCTATCAGGAAGTTAGCTATGCTACCAGGAAGTTAGCCCGGCTCCCAGAAAGTTAGCCAAGCTACCAGGAAGTTAGACATGCTATTAGGAAGTTAGCCAAGCTGCCAGGAATTTAGCCATGTAACCAGAGAGTTAGCCATGCTACCAGGAAGTTAACCAAGCTACCAGGAAGTTAATCATGCTACTAGGAAGTTAGCCCGGCTCCCAGAAAGTTAGCCAAGCTGTCAGGAAGTTAGCCATGTTACCAGAGAGTTAGCCATGCTACTAGGAAGTTAGTCCGGCTGCTGGGAAGTTAGTCCGGCTACCAGGAAGTTAGCCAAGCTACCAGAAAGTTAGCCAAGCTACCAGGAAGTTAGCTATGCTACAAGGAAGCTAGACTGGCTACCACAAAGTTAGCCAAGCTACCCGAAAGTTAGCCGCGAGCTACCAGTTAGTTAGCCATGTTACCAGAGAGTTAGCCTTGCTACTAGGAAGTTAGCCATGCTACCAGGAAGTTAGCCATGTCACCAGAGAGTTAGCCATGCTACTAAGAAGTTAGTCCGGCTACCAGGAAGTTAGTCCGGCTCCCATAAAGTTAGCCAAGCTCCAAGAAAATTAGCAAAGCTACCAGGAAGTTATCCATGTTACCAGAGAGTTAGCCAAGCTACTCGGAAGTTAGCCAAGCAACCGGGAAGTTAGCCAAGCTACCAGGAAGTTAGCCAAGCTACCCGGAAGTTAGCCATGTTACCAGAGAGTTAGCCTTACTACTAGGAAGTTAGCCAAGCTGCCAGAAAGTTCCATCCATCCATTTCTACCGGTTATATCCCTTTGGTGTCGCGGGGGGCGCTGGTGCCTATCTCAGCTACAATCGGGCAGAAGGGGTGTACACCCTGGACAAGTCGCCACCTCATCGCAGGGCTGCCAGAAAGTTACCCATGCTATTAGGAAGTTAGTCAAGCTACCAGGAAGTTAGCCATGTTACCAGAGAGTTAGTCAAGCTACCAGGAAGTTAGCCATGTTACCAGAGAGTTAGTCATGCTACCAGGAAGTTAGTCCGGCAACCAGGAAGTTAGCCAGGCTACCAGGAAGTTAGTCAAGCTCTAGCCGCCAAGACTACTTATAGACATGGTATTAGGAAGTCAATTAACCAGGCCAGTCCGGCACGCCTGATAGCGTAGACAAGTATGAGGCGGCCATTTTTGTAGTAGTTGTATATATGTATACTGTCGGCCATGTTTGTAGTAGTTGAATACCGTATTTCCTTGAATTGCTGCCGGGGCGCTAATTAATTTAAAACCTCTTCTCACTCCTGCACTTACCAAAGGCATGCGGTAAAAGTAAGCATGCGCTAATTATTTTAAAACCCCTTCTCACTCCGGCACTTACCAAAGGCATGCAGTAAAAATTTGAGTGTGATGTAAGCTTGGACCTTAAATCCTACTGAATAGCTCTCAATCCTCTTCCCTTTTTGCGATTTCAAATTACCGGTATTGAAGTCAGCCTCATGTATTTTGAAAATGATGACGGGGGAAGTGTCACTCGTGACGTCACGAGTTTGACCAGGCGGTAATACTAAGCATGCGCTAATTATTTTGGGAAGCGAGTTTGACCCGGCAGTAAATCAAGGCAGGTGCATACTTCAAGGAAATACGGTATATTGTGTACTGTCGGTCATGTTTGTAGTGGATGTGTGTGTTGCAGGTGTGTACTGTCGGCCATGTTTCTGCAGTTTGGGGAAGGTGTGTGACGCGTGTGCGCGACCCTTGACCTTGCAGCAGTACAGCGAAGAGGAGATGTGAGTGCCAAAGGTTACAAACGGTACCAAAGTCGGTGTGAACTGCTGAAACCCGTTTGTTTCAGTGACTCCAGTGCTGACGAGCGTTAGACCATCAAGGTGCGGAGCGTCGTGCCACCAGGCTCTGATGTCAGGCGGGTGATGCTCATACACATTCTCCCCTCCGGTGAATCGCACGCCGCCTCCTTCCTCAACACCGCCGACCGGCGTGAATGACGTTGGAAAGCGTTGTGTGTGTACTTGTACATTGTCTCTACTGTTGTGTTCTTTGTAACGACCATGTTTGGCGTTCCTGTAGGCGGAGCCACCTGCACACCCCAATTACATTCTACACTCCAAAAAAATGATTCAAGCCCTTCTTAGATGTGACACATTTAAGTATTGTTGAATTTATTCAAAAATATCTAGTTTTAAAATATACACATATATATTTAGTCAGTGAAACATAAAATTTCTCATAATTGATCCAATGGGATTGATTTGATGTTGATCAACGCAAAATAAATGAGTTCAGAACTCGGAGCATTCGCATATCATCTTCGTGGGCATTACTCATTTGCATAACGTTTTCTGGCGGGAGCGCACCGCATCAGCAAAAACCGGGAAGCAGGTTGTTCTGTAGTGTTTATGTTGTGTTACGGTGTGGATATTCTCCCGAAATGTGTCATTCTTGTTCGGTGTGGGTTCACAGTGTGGCGCATATTTGTAACAGTGTTAAAGTTGTTTATACGGCCACCCTCAGTGTGACCTGTATGGCTGTTGACCAAGTATGCATTGCATTCACCTGTGTGTATGTATGAACCGCATATATTATGCGACTGGGCCGGCCGGCACGCTGTTTGTATGGAGGAAAAGCGGACGTGGAGACAGGTTGTAGAGAACGCCAAAGGCAGTGCCTTTAAAGCCCACCCCAAATATTTTTGTCCCGGATGAAATTCGGGAGGGGCACTGAACTTCGGGAGTCTCCCGGGAAAATCGGGAGGGTTGGCAAGTAAGAGTATTGGCGGTGAATACAGTGTTACAGCGGCGGGCCAGCTCTAATCTTAATTTGATATTGCCTCAAGGGCCAAGTGAAATTTGGCCCGCGGGCCAGAGTTTGACACCCATGAATTAGAGGGTCATCATTAGACAATTCGAGTAGACAAGCATTGACCCAAACATCTTAATCTGCATTTTCCCTCCCACCCTGCACTGGCCTTTGGATAAGGATACCCGCGCTGATGGACACCTTTTGACTGTTGACTTTTGTTTGAACTAATATTACGGTCCTCTCCACCAAAACTATGATGCAAGACAAAGCGAGATCTCAAGTTTGTGGACACACACACACCCTGCCAACCCTCCCGGATTTTCCGGGATACTCCCGAAATTCAGGGCCTCTCCCTAAAACCTCCCGGAAGAAATTTTCTCCCAAAATTCAGCCAGAGCTGGAGGCCACGCCCCCTCCAGCTCCATGCGGACATGAGTGGGGACAGTCTGTTTTCATGTCCGCTTTCCTGTTATATAAACAGCTTGCCTGCCCAATTACGTTACAACATCTATGGATTTTAATAAAAAAAACTGCACACACAAGGAGACGAAGCAGAAGAACGAGGAAGTTAAAGCCATGGCGACGCAGTCTGTAATAGAGTGATCTATGTTGTCTGTCGCCATCTTCTGGTGAATGTTGGCTATTGCGTTATGGGGTTGCTTTTTGATTGGTCAACGATTTACGTGGTGTTGCGCACCTGACGGCGAATGGGGAGTCTGTTCTGATTCCTGAAGCCCACGTATTTGATAGGTGCCGTATGAAATTCAACTATTTATTTTATTTATATATATAATATCATAAATATATATAGCTAGAATTCACTGAAAGTCAAGTATTTCATACATATATATATGTATATATATATATATGAAATATATATGAAATACTCGAGTTGGTAAATTGGCTCCCCTCTTAACCACGCCTCCGCCCCACCCCTCACCCCCCGAAATCGGAGGTCTCAAAGTTAGCAAGTATGCTCCAGGTGAACGGCAGGAGGAATGTGATGAAGACGAGCAGTGAGGTGGGGAAGGCAGTCAAAGCTTTATTGGAGAACATTTCAACGACAAACTCCATCTTCCATTAAGACACGCCCCCTCAAGGAGAGCTAGTTTAAAAGCTAGTGCGAGTGCTCGTTAGCAGCCAGTCAATGGTGCGGAACATCAAAGCTTGTGTAACACTTAGCTCTTAGCTCATCTGCTAGCTCGTCACGTTGTATCAGTCCGCAGGCGTTAGCGGTCGCCTGTTTGACGATGGCTTGGTCGGAGAGGGTTTACACACTCACAAGCACTGAACGCGGCGGAGACGTTAAAATAATAATACAAATAAAATGTTAAAGGGGAACATTATCACCAGACCTATGTAAGCGTCAATATACCTTGATGTTGCAGAAAAAAGACCATGTGTTTTTTTAACCGATTTCCGAACTCTAAAAGGGTGAATTTGGCGATTTAAACGCTTTTCAATTGTTCGCTGTCAGAGCGATGACCGTTTGTTCCGCACACTTTACCGACGACAGCTATGCTACGACAGAGATGGCAAGAATGTGTGGATATCCTGCGATACTCAAAGCAGATGCATTTCCAACGAGCGTGAATGCACAAAGGTGAGTTTTGTTGATGTTATTGACTTATGTGGAGTGTGCTAATCAGACATATTTGGTCCAACATGACTGCAAGCTAATCGATGCTAACATGCTATTTAGGCTAGCTGTATGTACATATTGCATCATTATGCCTCATTTGTAGCTATATTTGAGCTTTCCCTCCACCCACATTTAATGCCAAACAAACACATACCAATCGTTGGTTAGAAGGTGATCGCCGAATTCGTCCTCGCTTCCTCCCGTGTCGGTTTCGTTTGTATACGGTTCAAAGCAATATGGCTCAATAGCTTTAGTTTCTTCTTCAATTTCGTTTTCGCTATCTGCCTCCACACTCCAACCATCCATTTCAATACATGCGTAATCTCTTTAATCGCTTGCCCCGCTGAAATCCGAGTCTGAATCCGAGCTACTATGCTATACTTTTCTGTGCTATCCGCCATATTTGTTTCTGGTGGCTTCACGCAGTGACGTCACAGGACAATAGACGGGTGGATATAGCGATGGTATAAATCGGGATATTGCGTGATGGGTAAAATGTTGAGAAAAATTTCGAAAAATAAATTAAGCCACTGGGAACTGATTTTTATTGGTTTTAACCCTTCAGAAATTGTGATAATGTTGCCCTTTAAGCTTAATGTGTCAGAGGCTGCAGACAGCATCAGGTGAGGATGAGCGGGGGAGAAGCGGGACGGTGCGCTAATCAGTCGGTGGTGCCGTTGCTGCACTCTTCGGCCGTGTTGGGGTTCAGGTACTCGAAGGCTTTTTGGCTCTGAGAGACGAACTGCTTGAGAGGCGTTAGAAGCAGCTCGGTGGCAGAGGGTCTGCGATAAGCGGTGCCTTCGGACGGGAGAGGGGAACCTTCCGCCTCCGAGTCCTGCTTTAGGCTGGAACGCCTGCCGGTGTTGGTATCGGGTCCGGGACTGCGGACGGCCCGAGAGAACAGACTCCTGCGGCGCAGAGGACGTCCATCCATTGCCTTCAAGAAGAGGCTATTGGCGGAGTTGCGGCGGGACGAGCTGTCGGACCGGAGGTCCTCCTGGTTCAGGAAGTCCTCCACCTCCTTCTCAGAGGGCTGTTGAAGCTGACACATAACAATGCTTCGAAGTTAGCCTAGTTTAGCATGTGGGGACACTCAGTTAACACCAGTCAAGTACCAGAATTAAGTGTGAGCCTAGCGCAGAGACGCCACCACTGATTGTTATTTATTACTTCGGTACTCTTTTCTTGTTCTGTATATTGTACAGGATTGTGTATATTGTTTTGTATATTGTACAGGATTGTGTATATTGTTTTGTATATTGTACAGGATTGCTTGTCATTTTTATTGGATAGTAGTCTGTTTATTTAAATTGTTAGTTTTTCCTCTTGTGTTATTTATTTTACTCCATATTTGTTCCCACAACCGCACCTTATTGTTATTTTTATTGGATAGTAGTCTGTTTATTTCAATTGTTAGTTTTTCCTTTATTAGATCTTGTGTTATGTATTTTACTCCATATTTGTTCCCACAACCACACCTTAAGTTGGAGTCTTTAATCCTGTTATATGCAAATATAATGACAATAAAGTCTATTCTTTTCTATTCTAGTGACCTCACCATGTTGTACAGTGGCGTAGCATTGATGATGAGCTGCAGAAGGATCTTGGAGAGTTCTTGCAGGTCTCCAAGGAGATGCTGGACCTGTACCGGGAGCTCTCGAACCTGACGCACTGGACGCAGCTCCATCAACATGATTACTTGACCTCTAACACTGCCCAGGGTCAGCTCCCTGAGACTCTCGGCACGGTACAGTAGTGCCACCAGGAGTCTTTGCAAGTATTGCAAAAGATCGCCCACCAGCTCCATGACACGTCCCAGACCAACCTGCGAGGGCGACAAACCAGACGTGGTTCACAGACGCTGTGGCCTCCTAAAAAAAAAAGTTTGAGCTGAGCATTTTTTTCCAGCGGCCTTACCGTGTCAGCGGCGTCTCCCAGCGTTCTGTAGGCTTCCTCCAGCTGCTTTTGTATCTTCATCATGCGGTGGTACAACTGCAGACTGAGACCCAGCAGGAGGCTGCGGACCCTAGTCCATATGCCGGGCTCTTCGTCGTGGTCCTCATCCTCGTACTCCTGGACTCTCATTTCCCACTCGCGACCTGACAATAACAAACCATCATGATGAGGCTCCGACATCCGTGCAGGTCACATGGTGGTCCTCACGCAGGGTGGGCGGGAGGGGCAGGTAGTAGGCGGTGGCGTTCTCAATGCGGGTCAGCACATCGTCCAGGCCAAACGTGGCAGCGCGGCCAACTTGAGAGTCCTGCAGCTGTCGCACTACCATCCAGGCAGAGTGAGACAGGCGCTCCAGCTGGTCCAGGGCGCCATCCATTCCGTCCACCATCCACAGCTGCACATCGTCCAGCGTCAGGAAAAAGGCGTCTTTCAAGTGACCCATCACCTGGTGGAGGAGCCCGGACAGGCCCGATTAACATGGCAACCACAGGGACCAACACTGAACATCAAAGTCAACGACAAACATGGCGGCGCCGGGCGACACTATCACAACCTCGCCTGTGGACTGGTTCAGGAAGGGAAATGTCTTCTCCAACTGGTCCAGACCCACGAGAGCAAAACTGTTGGCAACTTCAACTACAGCAGACAGAAGACAGGAAGCCATGAATTGATTAACGTGGACTTAAACTTATTCGGGTGTTACCATTTAGTGGTCAATTTTACGGAATATGTACTGAACTGGGCAATCTACTAATAAAAGTATCAATCAATCAATCAATCAATCAAAAAGTGTGTCACAGTCCATGTTACCTCGTACGTACAACATGCATCTGGAAAAAAATAGCTTCATAGCATTAGTATTGTGGAGCACTAGCATTAGCTCAGTCTCCAGCACCATATGGCACAGGGGTTAGCATTAGCTCATGAATTTAGCATCACGGAGTGCTAGTGTTAGCACAAGCTCTGGGATTCAATTAGTTCAGGTTTTCATCGTCGTACTGTAGTAGCACTAGTATGGAGCATCATGGAGTATTAGCGTTAGCATATGCGCAAGGCTTCAGCATATTAAAGGACTACTGAAACCCACTACTACCGACCACGCAGTCTGATAGTTTATATATCAATGATGAAATATTAACATTGCAACACATGCCAATACGGCCGGTTTTGTTAACTAAATTACAATTTTAAATTTTCCGCGGTGTTTCTTGTTGAAAACGTCGCGGAATGATGACGTGTGTTTGTGGCGTTATTGGTTGGAGGGGACATATTAACGCTAAAAGTTGTCTCTTTTCATTGCATAATTACACAGTAGTTTGGACATCTGTGTTGCTGAATCTTTTGCAATTTGTTCAATTAATAATGGAGACTATAAAGAAGAATGCTGTTGGTGGAAAGCGGTGGATTGCAGCTGTCTTTAGCACCGAGTCACAGCCGGTGTTTCTTTGTTTGTTGTGAAGCTTTACTATGGAACAGAGCGGTCAACCAGCATGTTTTTGGATGGGAAAATTGGGATATATATCTTACCGGAGACATCAGTGGATTATGCGTCCTCCTGCAGTAGCTGTCAAAAAAGGCAGCTGTGAGCTCGGCTCCTCGGCTTCTCTCTGAGACACTGGCGTGTTCACCGCAGCCATCCGACTTTGAGGTATGTCTTTACAATCTCACTAAAGCACTATTAAAACAATAACCAGTTAAGGGATCTTCCAGAATTATCCTAGTAAATGTGTTTAATTATATCTGAAAAGCTCACACTGCCACCGCCCGGAGCCGTCGCTTTTTATTTTATTATTATTTTCCTAGTCCTTCACTATCAATATCCTCATCCACAAATCTTTCATCCTCGCTCAAATTAATGGGGAAATTGTCGCTTTCTCGGTCCGAATTGCTCTTACTGCTGGTGGCTCACATTATAAACAATGTGAGGATGTGAGGAGCCCTCACACCCGTGACGTCACACGCACATACTTCCGGTAAAGGCAAGGCTTTTTTATTAGCGACCAAAAGTTGAGAACTTTATCATCGATGTTCTCTACTAAATCCTTTCAGCAAAAATATGGCAATATCGCGAAATGATCAAGTACGACACATAGAATGGACCTGCTATCCCCGTTTAAATAAGATAATCTAATTTCAGTAGGCCTTTAAAGTACTAGTGTTAGTTCAGGTTTTCAGCACAATAGAGTAGGAGAGATAGCATTACCTCAGGGATTCAGCATCCTGAAGTACTCGAGTTAGCATTAGCTCAGGTATTAAGCATCATAAAGTACGAACGTCAGTTCAGCTTTTCAACGTCATGGTGTAGTAGTATTAGTATAAGCTCAGGGATTTAGCATCATGGAGCATTAACATTAGAATTATCTGAGGGATTCAACATCATAAAGTACAAGCATTAGCATTAGCGAGGGGATTCAGCATTAAGGAGTACTAGCGTTAGCATTAGCTCAGGGAGTCAAAACCATAAAGTACTAACATTAGTATTAGCTGAGGGATTCAGCATCATAAAGTACTAGCATTTTACCATGAATTGATTAACGTGGACCCCGACTTAAACAAGTTGAAAAACTTATTCGGGTGTTACCATTTAGTGGTCAATTGTACAGAATACGTACTGTACAATAAATCAATCAATAACACTAGCTCATGTATTTAGCATCATAGATTATAAGTGTTAGCATTAACTCATGTATTGATCATCAACGAGCGCTAGCATTAGCTGAGGGATTTAGCATCATAGAGTATTCGTGTTAGCACTAACTCATGAATTCATCATCATAGAGTGCTAGCATTAGCATTAGCTCAGGGATTTAGCATCATCGACTGTTAGTGTTAGCATTAACTCATGAGTTCATCAGCAAAGAGCGCTAGCGTTAGCATTAGGTCAGGGATTTAGCGTCATAGAGTTTTACTGTTCGCATTAATTCATGAATTAATCATGAGCGCTAGTGTTAGCACTAGCTCAGGGATTTAGCATCATAGAGTATTAGTTTTAGCATTAACTCATGTAATTATCATCAACGAGCGCTAGCATTAGCTGAGGGATTTAGCATCATAAAGTATTTGTGTTAGCACTAACTCATGAATTCATTATCAAAGAGTGCTACCATTAGCATTAGCTCAGGGATTTCGCATCATAGAGTGTTAGCATTCACTCATGAGTTCATCATCAAAGAGCGCTAATGTTAGCATTAGCTCAGGGATTTAGCATCATCGAGTGTTAGTGTTACCATTAACTCATGAGTTCATCAGCAAAGAGCGCTAGCGTTAGCATTAGTTCAGGGATTTAGCGTCATAGAGTATTAGTGTTAGCATTAATTCATGAATTAATCATCAAGAGCGATAGTGTTAGCATTAGCTCAGGGATTTAGCGTCATAGAGTATTAGTTTTAGCATTAACTCATGAATTCATCATCAAAGAGCACTAGCGTTAGCATTAGTTCAGGGATTTAGTATCATAGAGTATTCGTGTTAGCATTAACTCATGTATTCATCATCAAAGAGCACTAGCGTTAGCATTAGTTCAGGGATTTGGCGTCATAGAGTATTAGTGTTAGCATTAATTCATGTATTCATCATCAAAGAGCGCTAACGTTAGCATTAGCTCAGGGATTTAGCATCATAGAGTATTAGTGTTAGATTAAACTCATGAATTCCTCATCAAAGAGCGCTAGTGTTAGCATTAGCTCAGGGATTTAGCATCATAGAGTATTAGTTTTAGCATTAACTCATGAATTCATCATAAAAGAGCGCTAGCGTTAGCATTAGCTCAGGGATTTAGCATCGTAGAGTATTAGTGTTAGCATTAACTCATGAGTTCATCATCAAGAGCGCTAGTGTTAGCATTAGCGCATGGATTTAGCATGAGTTAGCATCAACTTTAAGAGTGGAGGATAACTTTAATGCAGTTACACGCACTCTGAGGTCTGAGGGTCTGCATGAGGGGCGTGGCTCTCCTCATGGCCACCATTGAGGCGTTGCGGACGCCGACCTCGGCCACTCCTCCAACCAGGCCCAGGAGAGGGTAGCGATCTTTGACCTCTGAGTAGACGGAGGTGACCGACTGCAGCGCCGAGCGAAGGAGAGGAAGGTGCGAGACCCTCAGCACCGCACTCATCTGAGCAGAGATCAGAGCCAGTTGAGTGACAGGTGTCTGACGGCGCCACAGGACGCGTGTCTCACCTCGTGATCCTGGCGATGAGACATGTCTTCTTGGCCAAATCTAAGGGGAGCGCAAACAGAGCAGAGGTCAGAGGTCGCAGGCGGGCGCCACGAGTGAGTCAGCTGCTCTTCTGCTCAACTCCGCAATGTTCCGCCTCCACCAGCGTGGAAATCGTGATCTTTGGCGAATGCACGCTGGCACAAACGACTCTTTTAGCAGCGTCCTCACATTGACGCACCTCGGTTTCTGTGCATAGGACGTCTGTGTAGGTCATGTGATTGCTGCGCAGGTCATGTGACCGCGGTGTGGGTCATGTGACCGCTGTAGCTCCCATAGGCTGCGGCAACAACATATGACCCTGCCACAGTACATCACACGTGGCTTGCGTGCGTTACCGCCGCGCCATCCAGGGCTTTAGCATTTCTCTACGCGTTCTCTATGTGTACACTTTTTGTTCTCTACACGTTCTCTTCGTGTTCCCTACGTGTCCTCCACGTGTACTCTTTTTGTTCTCTACTTGTTCTCCACGTGTACTCTATTTGTTCTCTACGTGATCTCCTCGTGTACTCTTTTTGTTCGCTACGTGTTCTCTATGCGTTCTCTTTTTGTTCTCTACGTGTTTTCTTTTTGTTCTCTACGTGTTCTCAATGTGTTTTTTTTTGTTTTCTACGTGTTCTCTTTTTGTTCTGTACTGTTCGCTTTGTGTTCCCTGCGTGTTCTGTGCACGCTCTCTACATGTTCGCTTTGTTCTTTACGTGTTCTCTACATGTTCTCTTTGTGTCCTATACGTGTCCTCTTTTTGTTCTCTACGTGATCTCCACGTGTACTCTTTTTGTTCTGTGTTCTCCACGTGTACTCTTTTTGTTCTCTATGCGTTCTCTTTTTGTTCTCTACGTCTTCTTCTTTTTGTTCTCTACGTGTTCTCAATGTGTTTTTTTTGTTTTCTACGTGTTCTCTTTTTGTTCTGTACTGTTCGCTTTGTGTTCCCTGCGTGTTCTGTGCACGCTCTCTACATGTTCTCTTTGTTCTTTACGTGTTCTCTACATGTGCTTTTAGTATTCTCTACGTGTTCTCTTTGTGTCCTATACGTGTCCTCTTTTTGTTCTCTACGTGATCTCCACGTGTACTCTTTTTGTTCTCCATGTGTTCTCCACGTGTACTCTTTTTGTTCGCTACGTGTTCTCTATGCGTTCTCTTTTTGTTCTCTACGTGTTTTCTTTTGGTTCTCTACGTGTTCTCAGTGTGTTCTTTTTGTTTTCTACGTGTTCTCTTTTTGTTCTGTACTGTTCGCTTTGTGTTCCCTGCGTGTTCTGTGCATGCTCTTTACATGTTCTCTTTGTTCTCTACGTGTTCTCTACATGTGCTTTTAGTGTTCTTTACGTGTTCTCTACATGTTCTCTTTGTGTCCTATACGTGTTCTCTTTTTGTTCTCTACGTGTTCTTTTTGTGTTCTCTACATGTGCTCTTTGTGTTCTCAACATGTTTTCTTTGTGTCCTACACGTGTTCTCTATATGTTCTCTATGTGTTCTCTACGTGTTCCCTTTGTGTCCTATGCGTGTTCTATTTTTGTACTCTGCACGTTCTCGATGTGTTCTTTACGTGTTCTTTTTCTTTTCTACATGTTCTCTATGTATTGTCTTTTCCTTTTCTACATGTTTTAATTTTCCTGAAGGAACTCTCCTGAAAGAATCAATAAAGTACTATCTATCTATCTATGTTCTCTTTGTGTTCTCTACGTGTTCTCTATGCGTTCTTTACGTGTTCTCTGTGTGTTCCCAATGTGTTTTATACATGTTCTCTGTGTGTTCCCTATGTCTTCTCTACGTGTTCTCTGTGTGTTCCCTATCTGTTCCAAACATGTTCCCCGCGTGATTTCTCTGCGTTCTTTACGTGTTTTCTTTTAGTTCTCTACGTATTAGTTTGTGTGGGTTTCCTTGGATTAACATCCGACATTTATGATTGTACATTAAAACAGGCATGTTATATTAATAAAACAATAAAAAAAATGCATGTTATATTAATTAAACCATAAAAAATGCATGTTGAATTAATTAAAGCATAAAAACATGCATGTTATATTAATTAAAGCATAAAAACATGCATGTTATATTAATTAAAGCATAAAAAACATGCTTGTTATATTAATTAAACCATAAAAACATGCATGTTATATTAATTAAACCATAAAAACATGCATGTTATATTAATTGTATATTAAAACGTGTGTTATATCAACTAAACATTAAAAAAATGCATGTTATATTAACTACACATTAAAAACATGCACGTTATATTAATTGTATATCAAAACATGTGTTATAATACCTATACATTAAAAACGTGAATGTTATATTAATTAAACATTAAGAACATTAATGTTATGTTAATGAATCAACAACATGCATGTTATATTAATGAAACATTAAAAAATGACATGTTATGTTAATCAAACATTAAAAAAATGCATTTTTATATTAAGTACACATTAAAAACATGCATGTTATATTAATTGTACATTAAAACATGTATGTCCTATTACGTGTACATTAAAAACATGTGTCTTGTATTAATTGTGAATTAACAACATGCATGTTATATTATGAGTAAATTAAAACATTCTCGTTATATTAATTGTAGATTAAAATATCAATGTTGTATTACTTTAACAATAAAAACATGCATGTAATATTAATTGTACATTAAAACATGTGTTACATTAATTAAAAACCTGCATGTTATATTACTTTTACATTACAAACATGCATGTTATCTTAATTTTACATTAAACACATGTGTGTTATATTAATGGTGCATTAAAAACCTGCATGTTATATTAATTATGCATTAAAAACAAGTGTGTTATATTAGTTGTAGATTAAAAACATGTGTTGTATTAATTGTACATTAAAAACATGCATGTTATATTACTTTAACAATAAAAACATGCATGTAATATTAATTGCACATTAAAACATGTGTGTTATATAAATTGTGCATTGAAAACATGCATGTTATATTACTTTTATGTTGAAAACATGCATATGCGTTATTAATTGTACATTAAAGCTGGCATCGCGCTGTTGGAGAACAAGTACCGTAATTGAAGACGTTAAAAGGTCTGTATATGTTTGCGTATATGTGCCATGTTGCCAAGCAACCAGTCCTCTCACTCCAAACGATAGGCTCCAGCGCACACGTGACCGTAATGACGACACCTGTGACCTGATGACGACCAGTGTTATAGAAAACAGATGAATTTAGTCTCTTTCCCACTCGTTGGACCAACTGCACACTTTCCGAAACTTAATGTATTGGAAATATATCAGGTGGAATACATTGTGGTGGTCTACCAGGTCTATTTCTGGGCAAGAACTATGGGGAAATACTCTGTGCCTTTTAAAAAATCTGCAACAAAACAAAAGAGTTGGAAAAAGCTGAAATGGAAGAAAAAAAAAAAAGAAAAAAAGACCACACCCTGACGCCACACCGATAGAAGACTTGGAATATCCGAGGACTTGTGGCGCGGGCGCCAAGACGCAAACACAGGAAGTTGACTGCAGGTAAGCTATTAGAATGTCAGAAAAAAAAAACAATCCACATGTATCAATAATCCGGGACTCACCCCATCAGAGTAGATGTGTGTGACGAATACGAAGACGAGTGGAAGTCTGGGACCTGCTGGGGATCCGCCAGGGCAACTTTTGAGGAGGAGATCTGTGGACGTGATTGGTTGTCACTCTGTGTGATGTCATCGACGCGCCAGATGAATGGAATCATTGATCTGAGGGCCAAAGTCTTCACTCTTGGGAAAATAATTTCAAATATGAATAGGAAACCATGCGTGTATTTAATGAACTTGTTCGTCCTGTCCCTTGAACAACCTTCAAAAATTCACAGACCACATGTTGGACATCAAAAACTGAAGGATCACTCCGTCCACAGGGAGACTAATCAGCACCAAGACAGAAGGTACCATACTGTAACACTACATAATACTACATAAATACACACTGTAACACTATATAATATTGCATACATACATACATACTGTAACACTACATAATACTACACTACTTGCATACTGTAACACTACATAATTCTACACTACTTACATACTGTAACATTACATAGGATAATGGGAAAGACGAATGGAGCAATGTACAGAGACATCCAGGATGAAAACCATGGCTACCAATCCAACCTGATGGGGCTTGAGAGGTGCCAAGCTTCTGGCATCGTATTCAAAAAGACTTGAGGCTGTAATTGCTGCCAAGGGTAACATACCATAACACTACATGAGTAACATTGGAACACTGTGCATAACATGTCACACTATAAGACATATTGTAACAATACCCGTGTAACATACTATAACATTACGTGTGTAACACATTGTAACAATAAATGTGACATACTACAACACTATGTGGTTAACACTTTAACACTATGTGTATAACATGTCGCACTATAAGACATATTGTAACAATACCCGTGTAACATACAATAACATTACGTGTGTAACACATTGTAACAATAAATGTAACAAACTACAACACTATGTGGTTAACACTTTAACACTATGTGTATAACATGTCGCACTATAAGACATATTGTAACAATACTCGTGTAACATACTATAACATTACGTGTGTAACACATTGTAACAATAAATGTAACAAACTACAACACTATGTGGTTAACACTTTAACACTGTGTGCATAACATGTCACACTATAAGACATATTGTAACAATACTCGTGTAACATACTATAACATTACGTGTGTAACACATTGTAACAATAAATGTAACAAACTACAACACTATGTGGTTAACACTTTAACACTTTGTGCATAACATGTCACACTATAAGACATATTGTAACAATACTCGTGTAACATACTATAACATTACGTGTGTAACACATTGTAACAATAAATGTAACAAACTACAACACTATGTGGTTAAGACTTTAACACTATGTGTATAACATATTGTAAAATTATAACATTCTATAAAACTGACATATTGTAACAATACCTGTGTAACATTACATGTGTAATATTGTAACACCAGATGTATAACATTAAAACACTACATGACGTATTGTAACACTACGGGAATAACACATTGTAACGATAAATATGACATTATATCACTAAGTGAGTAACATTGTAACACTACATGTATAACATAACACGAGACAACATATTGAAATAAGACATGAGTAACATAACACTACGTGAGAGACATTTTGTGACGATAAATGTAACATACTATATAACAGTACATGAGTAACATTGTAACGCTTCATGTATAACATATTAGAGCACTATGACATTTTGTAACCATACGTGAGTAACATAACACAACGTGAGAAACATATACTAACGATAAATGTAACATATCATAATGCTACGTGAGTAGTGAATTAGTGAAGTAAATTATATTTTATATAGCGCTTTTTCTCGAGTGACTCAAAGTGCTTTTACATAGTTAAACCCATTATCTAAGATACATTTAAACCAGTGTGGGTGACAGTGGTAGCAGGTGGGTAAAGTGTCTTGCCCAAGGACACAACGGCAGTGACTAGGATGGTGGAAGCAGGGATCAAACCTGAAACCCTCAAATTGCTGGCACGGTTTCCTACCAACCAGGCTATACCGCCCCAAAGCTAATATGTGGATGTTTTCTACAGATTGCTCAATTTATGAGATTGAAGTTGCCCTATCTCTTTTTATGTATACAGCCCTCAGTGGACAAAGTTTTATGATTGATGCTTTTATTTTGAAAACTGTGCTTGAACAGACGGTTTCAATAGATGAAATTAGTTTATTTTAATCAAATAAATAAGAAATTTCGGGGGGCTAATTGCTGCCCGCAGTTAATTTAAAAAATACAATTACAAAACAAAACCATTACAAAGTACAATAAAAGAGTACGCAGATAAAATGTAACGAGAAAAAAGTTGCAATGTTGATTCGCATAACACAAATCTGCCATGCAGGCTGTTTTTTTCTTTAAAACTATCTTTGCTAAAAAAAAAGAAAAAAGAATCAAAATCTATGTTGTTCTCCAAAGACATGCACCTAGGGATAGGTTGATTGGCAACACCAAGAATGGGCCCTAGTGTGTGAATGTTGTCTGTCTATCTGTGTTGGCCCTGTGATGAGGTGGCAACTTGTCCAGGGTGTACTCCGCCTTCCGCCCGATTGTAGCTGAGATGGGCTCCAGCGCCCCCCGCGACCCCGTAGGGAATAAGCGGTAGAAAAATGGAAGGATGGATGGAGAAAAATAGTGTTGCTAAAATCCACTTTGAAATATTTTGGGGTGAAATAATTGCATATTTTGTGTTTTGTCCTAAAAACTCAAATTCTCTATGGCAAAAAACAAATTAAAAATTAAAAAATGTATATAATTGATGCATTGATCCAAAGTTGATCACAAGATTTAAGCGTGGAACGTAAAAAAATTTAAATGAATGCATTACTTATTGAAAACACTTATTTAGTGGAAACCTTTTGGATGCCTGAGAATTACAGTGTTTTTTCCCCCCCAAAAAACTGTCTGTGTGTTGGACATAAAAACCCAAGTTGTCCATGGCAAAAAACAAACAAAATGAAAAAAATAAAATAAAAAGTATATAATCGAAGCATTGATCTGAAATTGATCTCAAGATTTAAGCGTGCAAAGTAAAAAATTAAAAAAATGAATCCATTACTTATTTGAAATACTTTTATGAGTGGAAACCTTTTGGATGCCTGAGAATTACAGTGTTTCTTTCCCCATTAACTGCGTGTGTTTGTCATGAAAACCCAAGTGGTCTATGGCAAAAAACAAACAAACAATATGAAAGAAAACAAAAAGTATATAATCAACGCATAGATCTGAAGTTGATCTCAAGATTTAAGCGTGCAAAGTAAAAAAATAAAAATGAATGCATCACTTATTTGAAACAATTTTATGAGTGGAAACCTTTTGAATGCCTGAGAATTATACTGTTTTTTTTTCTTTCCAAAAACTGTCTTCGCTCAACTAAATCAATGTTGTTATGAAGTATTGACCTATTTGAGGGGCAATTATTTCACATCAAATGTTCCACTTTTAAATGAAATAAAAAAGAAAAAGTTTAAAAAAAAACTATATTCAACACATAAATCATAGATGAATTAAATGTATTAACAATGACAATAAATTGAAATTAATTGATCATGAGATTGAAGTTTTAAACAATGTGTTACATATTGTCAACATTTTTATGAGTGGGACCCTTTTGGATCCCTGAGGATTTTAGTGTGATTTTTTTCTCTCTCCAAAACTGTCATTGCTCAAAAATAATAATTAATCAAAATCTATGTTGTGATGAATTATTGACTGATTGGAGGCTTTTGCCACTGATGTCGTAGGCCAAATTCAATAGACAGAAAAATGGTGTTGCCATATTGCAATTTGAAATATTTCGGGGTTAAATTATTGCATATTGTGTCTGTTTTCTATGAAAACAAGGGCATAAATTAAAAAAAAATAATAATAATAATACAAACTTAGTATGGACGCAGAGATCTGAAGTTGACCTTGACATTTAAGTGTGGAAAGTAAAACAATAATGTATTCCTTTTTAAACACTTTAAAGGGTTAGACCAGGGGTGTTAAACGTACGGCCCGGGGGCCGGATCAGGTACGCGAACCGGTTTTATCCGGGGCGCGGGATGAGTTTGCTAAGTATAAAAATGAACCTGACAATTTTTTATGAAAGAAACAGCTGTTCTAAATGTGTCCACTGGATGTCACAATAGCAATTATTTTGTTCTTTGTAGATGATGCTACATATGTCATTCGAGGAAAATGATCAAACTACATGAATAACATCCTGTAATTTGATTTTGATACACATTTTTTTATCTTGATAGATGGAAAAATGAACACTATTGAGTTGTCTGATGAACATTATCACATAATTTATTCAGAAAATATAAATTACGACAAACATAGAATACTATTAAACGCAACATGCAAGGGTAAAAAAACAACAACATTATTATTTGTACTTTTTCCGAATGTGATTGTTCTTTTTTTAAACAAAGAAAACATTCTGAAGTTGTCTTTATTTTTAAGTTATCGTGCCGTGATTTTACCAGTCCGGCCCACTTGGAAGTAGATTTTTCTCCATGAGGCCCCCGATCTAAAATGAGTTTGACACCCCTGGGTTGGACCCTTGCATAGCGAATAATATTATTGGGATTTTTTTTAACTGTGAATATATTTTCCTATTTAAGGCTTCAATTATCCATCCATCCATCCATTTTCTACCGCTTATTCCCTTTCGGGGTCGCGGGGGGCGCTGGCGCCTATCTCAGCTACAATCGGGCGGAAGGCAGGGTACACCCTGGACAAGTCGCCACCTCATCGCAGGGCCAACACAGATAGACAGACATCATTCACACTCACATTCACACACTAGGGCCAATTTAGTGTTGCCAATCAACCTATCCCCAGGTGCATGTCTTTGGAAGTGGGAGGAAGCCGGAGTACCCGGAGGGAACCCACGCATTCACGGGGAGAACATGCAAACTCCACACAGAAAGATCCCGAGCCTGGATTTGAACCCAGGACTGCAGGAACTTCGTATTGTGAGGCAGACGCACTAACCCCTCTGCCACCGTGAAGCCCAGGCTTCAATTACTTGACATCAAATATTCCACTTTGAATGGGAACGGGGGGTTATTTATTCAACAAAAAGGTCAGAAAACATGAAAAGTATATTAAAAGAAGTAAACCTCAACAGCTAGCTTTGAAGTAGATCTAAAGACTTAGGCATTCAAAAAAATAAAGAATTATATGACTTATTTCTAACATTTTTATGACTGAGACCGCCACCAAACCTGAAGGGAGCCCTTAAAGGTTAAATACAAAACTATATATTGTATTGGTTTTGGAAAGGAAAAATATAAAAAATGGCCCCCACATGCTTTCAAGGGTTACACTGGTTTAGTTTCCGACTTTCCGACAAGTTTTGGGTACATGAAGAGGTATTTAGCTGGCATCTGGTAACCCGGATGACGCATCAGATGCACCAAAAACAGCTGAGAAGCATCATCGTGGTCAGCTGACAATGTAAATGGTCAAATGTAAACCTCATCTAATATACTTCAGATTCCTAGAAAGAAACGGCACATAAGGAAGACGTGCGACCTGCAGACAGGCCGGGTGCTGACACGCACACTCCGAGAGCATAAAGCTCCAGTGTGCCCGCTCGCTCATGTGACCGCGACTTTCTAATGCGCTTCACCGCAGACGTTTGGAGCAGACAGGAAGTTCAGCCTTGTGACCTCTTATTGTACAACGGCCTTCCTGTGCGGGATGACTCAGCACTTTGCCTACGTGCAGCGGCCCCAGCTTGTCAGTATTTGACACCACAAGAAGTAAGCGCGTGTCTCCAGTCGGAAATAAGGAAGGAAAAAAGCATCAGGCTAACTTCTTTTATTTGCACGTCAAAGGAAGGTTAGCATCATTCAGGTCTACAGCAGGGAAACGTTCATCAAACAGGAAGTCTGTACAAAATCTACAGTCTCCGTGACGCATCGTTCACGCCACAGATTGATGGGAGGAGCTTTCGCGGTCTGTCCGGTGGACACTGGGATGTCGGCTACTTCCTGTTAGCTACGAGCGATGCAAGGTCAGGTCACACGACTTTCAAAACGTTACATTGTGGCAGGGGTGTCCAAACTGCAGCTCTCCAATTTGCAGCTCACGGGTACTTAAGGGTTCCAAAATATCATTACCAAGAAAAATGGTAATAAAGAGCAAAATGTTGGAATATAAGTAAAAAAAAAAAGGTGATGTTAAAAACCGGTAGACCAAGGTTGGACATGTGTGCGTGTTCACGAGCGCACCGGATCAACACCATGTGTGCTTTTCTGGGGACAACAGCGCCGCCAGCTGGCAGGATATCAAGAAAGTATGTTGGCTGAAGTTGTGACTTAACAATAAACAATGACATCATCATCATGACAGAAAGATGTGAAAGAAATATCTACTCTCTGGCTCTCATCGAAGGCGAATGCTTTTCCTACCCTCTCCCCTATCTCTCCTGCTTTTGTTTTGCTTGTCTTGGAGCCTCTTTTTGCCCGGCTCTCCAAACTCTAAACAACGGAATTGACAAGAAGATCGGGTTCGGAGGAACCTGCCTGTCTTGATGGAACAGTTCTTGCTAGACCAGGGGTCACCAACGCGGTGCCCGCGGGCATCAGGTCGCCCGTAAGGACCAGAGGAGTCGCCCGCTGGCCTGTTCTAAAAATAGCTCAAATAGCAACACTTACCAGTGAGCTGCCTCTATTTCTTAAATTTTATTTATTTACTAGCAAGTTGGTCTCGCTTTTGGTCGACATTTTTAATTCTAAGAGAGACAAAACTCAAATAGAATTTGAAAATCCAAGAATATATTTTAAAGACTTGGTCTTCACTTGTTTAAATAAATTCATTTATTTTTTTACTTTTCTTCTTCTAACTTTCAGAAAGACAATTTTAGAGAAAAAAATACAACCTTAAAAATGATTTTAGGATTTTTAAACACATATACCTTTTTACCTTCCTGCCTCTTCTTTCCTGAAAATTTAAGTCATTGTTCAAGTAAATTTATCTTTTTTATTGTAAAGAGTAATAAACACATTTTAATTTAATTCTTCATTTTATCTTCTCTTTTTTCGATGAAGAATATTTGTGAAATATTTCTTCAAACTTATTATGATTAAAATTCAAAAAAATTATTCCGGCAAATCTAGAAAATCTTTAGAATCAAATTTAAATCTTATTTCAAAGTCTTTTGAATTTCTTTTAAAATTTTTGTTCTGGAAAATCTAGAAGAAATGATTTGTTAGAAATATAGCTTGGTCCAATTTGTTATATATTCTAACAAAATGCAGATTGGATTTTAACCTATTTAAAACATGTCATCAAATATCTAAAATTAATTTTAATCAGGAAAAATGACTAATGATGTTCCATAAATTCTTTTTTTTTTAAAAAAAAGATTCAAGTTAACTAGTTTTTCTCTTCTTTTATTCAGTTGAATATTAAAGAGTCGAAATTGAAGATGTTTTCATTTTTTTCCCTGTTTTCTCCTCTTTTAAACCATTCAATTAAGTGTTTTTTCATCATTTATTCTGTACAAAAAACCTTCCGTAAAAGGAAAAAAAAATGTACGACGGAATGACAGACAGAAATAATCATTTTTTTTATATATACCGGTATATAGATTTATTTATTAAAGGTAAATTGAGAAAATTGGCTATTTTTGGCAATTTTTTAAAGTGTGTATCAAACTGGTAGCCCTTCGCATTAATCAGTACCCAAGAAGTAGCTCTTGGTTTCAAAAAGGTAGGTGACCCCTGTGCTAGACCAACAATGAGCTTTTGGGAGAAGTGGAGTGTTGTGTGCCTTGCGACTCTTTGACTATGTTTACACCGCAGGCCAAAGTGGCCCCAATCAAATTTTTTCAAAATAATTTTTTTCCCCAAGCTGACTGTTTACACTGCAAATAAAAAGTGATATAAACCAGACTGTAGTATAAACGTCCACCGGCCCCCATCGAGGCATGCAAGTGGCCTCGATGTCACTTGCATGCGCAGTCCGACTTAAATTTAAAACATAGGAAGTTGACCGGATTTTGTAAATGAACAAGGAAGTCACTACTACAAAATAAAATAAAAGTCGCCACACGTTAAAAAAGGAGTGGTATTTACGTGAAAATAAATCTAAGTAATATAATGTATGAATTCCTATGTATATACTGTATATATATACATAGTGTAATATATTTGGGAGGGTTCTAAACTTTTTATGGTTGTTAAGTAATGGAGGCACAGACATCAGCTTGGATCTACATTAGCTTAATTTTTCAACTCCCTTACGTAAACAACTTACGCAATGTACGTAACATGTAAGCAAATACGGGACAGCGTACACATCAATTCCGGCCCTACAACAATCACTTTTTCATTGAACTTAAAAGTATTTATTATATTAAATATAGCCTATCATTTGTTATTTAAAATTTGGCCGCCGAAAAAATACTTTGCTTCCAGAAACCGGATGTTGTGAGCACGTAGTCGCTTAGGTTGGCGGGCTGTGTCTTTGCCCGTGCACATGAATGATGCAGCTCACCCAAAGATGACGTGAAAGTCGCCAAGTCACATTTGAAAAGATTGCATTCCAACTGGATTTGGACTACTTCTTGACGTGGACTGAATCTGAAGCGAAAAGATCAGGTCTGATCCGTTTAGACTGGCGAAAAATTGGTGTCACTTGAAGGCAAACAAAAACAAAAATCAGATTTGAAGTGCAGTGTAAACGGGGCCTTCTAGTCGAGGACGTCTACCTATTTGGAAAGGCGAGAGGACATCTGCTGATTGGAGTAAGCGTTGCTCTGCTGTATTGACCAATTCGGAATCCAGCAGAGCTGTAAGCACTCAGACTTTTGTGGTTTCTGGGCAAAATTGCAAACTGGATAACATCTTGGAAAAGCTGTCCGCTCTGCAAGGCGAAGTTATGATAAATTGAAGGGCGAGGAAAATTCTTATTTGTTCTCGCTCGTTCAAACGCAAACATTTTAAACTGTATTGTTTTCTCTGGCTGGAACGACATGGTAAGGTCGTTGTGACGAGACCCCCCCCCCCAAAGGACAGTGGAGCAAAGACCCTTCAAATCTATACGTGCATTTGCTTTGCTTGAGGTTTTTTCCTGGTGTCGAACTGAGCAACCCCAAAAGTTAGGGACTTTCCTATCCATCAGCCTTCCCGTTCTGTTGTCCCTGCAACTGTACGTCTGATCTTGGGCGGATTTGTCAATAAGTCTGTTGCCCTTGTCAAGTGCAAGGACAATAAAGTCCCATTTCATAATATGAGGTCGAGAGCTTTGCCGTGGGGTACCTTGCAATGTGGGTCGCTCGCACCAACTGTGACCATGTGGTTAGCTTAGCATTCTTACTAGCGTTGTTGCTTTGATGGACAGCCAGGCTCAACACGCCCTGGCGACTGACAGGAGGGCGGGGAGTGGACACTGGGGCCTCCAGAAGATCTTGGTAGCGACACAAAGCAACAAAAAACAAATCAAACATTCATGCTGCAAAAAACACACACGCGCGGGTTACCTGTACGCTAACTCACCTCTGAGACCACCACAGCATGACGGAAGCTTCTTAGTTCGTTTAGTTCTTCACAAACACATGCAGTCTCCGTGACAACCACGGGGGGAGGGGATGGGAGGAGGGTCTTATACTTAGCTTTACACACACAAGAGGCGAGACGTCACAAACGTCGGTTTTCTTTTTCAAAAGCTCAGCATTTTCTTAGCAGATGCACATGTTGACGATAATAGTAGTGTTTAATAACTAGCATCACATTGTGTGTGTGTGTGTGTGTGTGTGTGTATGTGTGTGCGTGTGTGTGTGTGTGCTGTACATTGGATTAGTCTAGTTCCAGGAGTCTTCGCTGGTCCAGTCCCAGCGTGGTCCTCAGTACTCGCTCAGGGTGTGCCATTTGGAGATCTGCCGACGCGGGTTCTCACAGACTTCCCGCCAGTGGGAGGAGCCGGTAGGAGCGGGGCTTTGGAGGCCGAGCACCAGGCGGCCGAGGACTTCGTTCTTGGCAGTGCGGTCGAAGTCGACCACCAGGAACTCCACCGAGATCTCTGGCAGCAGCTCGGGCGGGATGTCGTAGATGAAGGACTCGTTGAAGACCGGGTTCAGCGTGCACTTCTTCACGTGGGTCTTCTTTTTAGCGATGCGCTTGCGGCCGTAGAAGACGTTGACTTTCACGTAGGGGTCTGTGGACACAAGCAGGGCGTTCAAGACTCGGATGCTTAACCGGCCGGCGTTGAGACACGTGACACTCACTGGCAGACAGGCCGGCTATGTCCATCTTGGGCAGGTGTCGAGCCTTCAGAACCCCCACGCTGAGACGGTGAGACACCGGCTGGTACGTCAACGACGCCTGCAGCTCGCCACGGCTTTCGCACTGATGGGAAAAAAATAAAAATTAAAATATGCCACTTCCTGTCCTAAATATGTTATATGTCACTGCCAGAATAATGTATACACAGCACATTAAATATGATGAAAATATAACACAACATTAAATATAATGTGAATATAACAACATTAAATATGATGTAAATATAACATTTAATATGATGAGAATATGACACAACATTAAATATGATGAGAATATGACACATTAAATATAATGTAAATATGGCACAACAAAAAATATGACAACATTAAATATAATGTAAATATCGCACATTCAATATGTTAATATGGCACAACATTAAATATAATGTGAATACGCACAGCAAATACAATGTAAATAGGGCATAACATTAAATATAATGTGAATATCGCACAATAAATATGCTGTGAATATGGCACAACATTAAATATGTGAATATCGCACAGTAAATATGCTGTGAATATGGCACAACATTAAATATAATGTGAATATCACACAATAAATATGATGTAAATATGGCACAACATTAAATATTATGCAAATATCGCACAAATAAATATGACGTTGAAATGGCATTACATTAAATATAATGTGAAAATTGTATATTAAATATGTAAATATGGCACAACATTAAATATAATGTGAATACGCACAATAAATGTAATGTAAATATGACACAACATTAAAAAAATAATATGAGAATATTGCACAATAAATATGATGAAAATTTGGCACAATACATGTGATGTAAATTTGGCACAACATTAAGTATGATGTGAATATCACACAAATAAATATGATGTAAATATGGCACAGCATTAAATATAATTTGAATATTGCATAGTAAATATGATGTAAATATGGCACAGCATTAAATATAATGTGAATATCGCATATTAAATATGGCACAACAATAAGTATGATGTGAATATCACACAAATAAATATGATGTTAATATGGCACAGCATTAAATATAATGTGAATATTGCATAATAAATACAATTTAAATATGGCACAACATTACTAATAATGTTAATATCGCACAAAAAATATGATGGAAATATGGCACAACATTAAATATAATGTGAATATCGTATAGCATATATGTAATTATGGCACAACTAGGGTTGCAAAATTCCGGGAATATTCAGAGTTGGAAACTGTCCATGGAAATTAACGGGAATGTATGGGAATTAACGGGAATTGATTGGAACTTAATGGGTATAAACATTGAATGCAACATGCTAGATCCTACAGCATGATTATTAGCTAAACCAACCAGATTTAATGGAAATTCAGTTGAATTTCAACACTGCATGGTTGATCCTTCCCAGCATGCTACACACTACAGCGGGGCTATTGAGGCCATACTAGTATTTGAGCCCAAGGACTTCATCCAGTCAGGTACGTTTTGATGATATTAGTGGGTTAATATATTTGTATGGTATTCAAGTTTAATAGGGGTGTTATTGCTTGTTACTGTATGACTGTAGACTACTCCAGCACACTTCCACTCAAGCTTTCTAGCTGTTCCTGTTCTTGTTAAATTATTTTGGGGCAATATCTCTAGCTAGCTAGGTTTATGTACCACCACAGTCTCATAATGAAACGAAAATATTTCTCCGTTAGCTGATTCGCTAATTTTCTGTATGTTAAATCCCATTCATTTATGTTAACAACGTTAGCGATCCGAATCTACCTTTTTTGTGATCTGTAAAGTTCAACTAGCAAATACTAAATCAAAACGTGTAGTTTTCTCTGCCTTCTGTTCTATTCATCTAGCCTATTTCTATTCATTTGTCAATCAGTAAAATATTGTTAAAGACCACTCCAATTGTTTAGATCACTATTTATATCTGTGTGTGGCATTGCATTAGTGTTTTACATAGGGATGCAACGAATAAACGGTAACCGAATATGGCAAAAAAAGCCACATTCGGCCTTCGGTGGAATGAGTTAAATGCAAGGCCGAAAATAGTGGCGTGTGACGCGGTGACGCAATTTTTTGACGCGGTGACGCAATCAACCAACGTGCGGTGACGTTGTAACCCGGCACCTTTGGAAAAATGTCAGCAGTGTGGAGATATTTTAAGGGTTTCGGAAAGTGACAAAAGTATTGCAGTTTGCAACGAATGTTCAGCCAAACTGTCTCGAGGAGGTGCCTCCTGGCCGACGTCTTTGAGAGGGCGAAAAAGTTTGCGACTGACAGTGCCAAAGCAAACGGAATTACAAAGAAGGGAATGGAGTTTATGGCTTTGGATGAACAACCGTTTAGTGTTGTGGAGGACATTGGCTTTCGGAGACTCATGGAGCACATTGAGCCCCGTTACACGATACCGAGCAGACGGTATTTCTCTGATGTGTGTTCTTTACATTGTGTGTGTGCTGTTTACATTATTAGCCTGTTATGTAGGCTACCTATATAAGTGTATGAGGTTACAAGCACACCCTTATTGAGATTTAGTGGGGCCTCTGTTTACATTATTAGCCTGTTGTGTAGGCTACCCATATAAGTGTATGACGTTACAAGCACGCACTTAATTGAGATTTACTTGAGCCTTCTGTTTACATTATTAAATAAATAAATAAATAAATGGGTTGTACTTGTATAGCGCTTTTCTACCTTCAAGGTACTCAAAGCGCTTTGACACTACTTCCACATTTACCCATTCACACACTGATGGAGGGAGCTGCCATGCAAGGCGCCAACCAGCACCCATCAGGAGCAAGGGTGAAGTGTCTGGCTCAGGACACAAAAGACGTGACAAAGTTGGTACTAGGTGGGATTTGAACCAGGGACCCTCGGGTTGCGCACGGCCACTCTCCCAGTGCGCCACGCCGTCCCTATTAGTTTATCTACTGGGGCTAAGCAGACTTTTGACAAAAGGACAATAATTCATTTATTGTGGGTTTATCCACTTTAATGCACTTTGTTTTTTTTTGCAATGCATGTTTTGTTTTAAGGCCTAATATAAATGAAAAACATTGTGCTTTTTTTGAAAAGCAAAGGCTATTGGAATATTAAAAAAATTTCAATATTCAATAAAAATTGACTTTATTTAAAAAACATGTCTAAAAATGTATTCTAGGCTATTTATGCAATATTAAAAAAAATTGTGAAAAACTGCATTCATTATTCGGTATTCAGTATTCGGCCTTCGGCCAAGCGTTTAAATTTTATTCGGCTTCGGCCACAAATTTTCATTTCGGTGCATCCCTAGTTTTACAAGCTTCCCATCTTATTCTACAGAACAAGATGGACGGTGTCCAACTTTGAATAATCAAAAAATGGTCAAAATTTCCAAACTTCCCAAGCTTAACTTCCCGTGGTAAATTTCCAGAAAGTTTCCAGAAATTTACAGGAAACTTTCCACCCCTTTGCAAACCTAGGCTCAACAATAAATATAATGTGAATATGGCACAACATTAAATATAATGTGAATATTGCACAATAAATATTATGTAAATTTGGTACAACAATAAATATAATTTGAATATCGCACATTAAATATTTAAATGTGGCACAACATTCCATATAATGTACATATTGCACAATAAATATGATGTAAATTTGGCACAACAACAAATATAATGTGAATATCGCACATTATGTAAATATGGCACAACATTAAATATAATGTGAATATTGCACAATGAATATGATGTAAATTTGGCACAACATTAAATATAATCAGATGTAGACTTCCTTTAATTGTTATTCAAATTTTAACTTTACAGTACAGATAAGAATGACATTTTGTTGCATTAGCTCGTTGTAGTGCAGGATAAAAGAGCAATAAGGTGCATTGATAAATAAATAGATTACTGTACAGATAAATATATTGCACTTTTGCGTATGCATCCATGTTTATGGATGTATGTTATATTGTCTTTATAGTCCAGCGAGTTAATCCGTTTTTGGGGGGAAATGAGAGGATTATTATGATGCAAGAGGAGATTATCATGATGCGTATATGTAAAGATCGTACAATAAATATAATGTAAATATGGCACAACATTAAACTTAGTGTGCATATTGCACAATAAATAGAATTCAAATATGGCACAACATTAATGTAAATATTGCACGATAAATGTGATGGAAATATCGCACATTAAATATGATCCGAAAATTGCATATTAAATATGTAAATATGATACAACATTAAATGTGAATATCGCACGATAAAATAAGGTACATATGGCACAACATTAAATATAATGTAAATATGGGGAGGGGAGTGGCGTTGCATATGTGTTTGCCCACATATGTGGTCCTCTCCAAGGTTTCTCATAGTCATCATTGTGACTGTCACCAACGTCCCATTGTGGTGAGTTTTCCTTGCCCTTATGTGGGCTCTACTGAGGATGTCGTAGTTTGTGCAGCCCTTTGAAACACTGGCGATTTAGGGCTATATAAATAAACATTGATTGATTGATAATATAATGTGAATATTGCACAATAAATATGATGTAAATATGGCACAACATTAAATATGATGTAAATATGGCACACCATTAAATATAATGTAAATATTGCACATTAAATATGTAAATATGGCACAACATTAATTATGACATGAGAATCATATATTAAATATGTAAATATGGCACAATGTTAAATATAATGTAAATACTGCATATCAAATATGATGTAAATATGGCACATTAAATATAATGTGAATATGGCACAGTAAATATGGCACAACATTAAATATAATGTGAATATCGCTCAAAAAATATAATGTAAATATGGCACAACATTACATATAATGTGAATATCGCACAATAAATATGTTGTAAATATTGATCAACATTAAATATAATGTAAATATATGATGTAAATATGGCTCAACATGAATCTTAATATGAATATTGCACAATAAATATGATGTCAATATGGCACATTAAATATGTGAATATCGCACATTAGATATGATGTAAATATGGCACATTAAATATATCAAGAAAATTGCAAGATAAAAATGTAAATATAACAAAACATTAATTACAATGTGAATATCACACACAAAATATGATGTAAATATGGCACAACATTAAATATTATGTGAGTATCACAATTAATATGATTTAAATATGGCACAACATTAAATATGTCAATATTGCACAATAAATATATAAATATGGCACGACATTAAATATATTGTATATATCGCATATTAAATATATAAATATGGCAACATTAAATATAATGTGATTATCTCACAATAAATACATAAATATGGCACAACATTAAATATCATGTGAATATTACAAATTAAAGAAATAAATAAGGCACAGCATTAAATATAATGTGAATATCCATCCCTTCCATCCATTTTCTACCACTTATTCCCTTTTGGGGTCGCGGGGGGCGCTGGCGCCTATCTCAGCTACAATCGGGCGGAAGGCGGGGTACACCCTGGACAAGTCACCATCTCATCGCAAGGCCAACACAGATAGACAGACAACAGTCACACTCACATTCACACACTAGGGCCAATTTAGTGTTGCCAATCAACCTATCCCCAGGTGCATGTCTTTGGAAGTGGGAGGAAGCCGGAGTACCCGAAAGGAACCCACGCATTCACGGGGAGAACATGCAAACTCCACACAGAAAGATCCCGAGCCTGGATTTGAACCCAGGACTGCAGGACCTTCGTACTGTGAGGCAGACGCACTAACCCCTCTGCCACCGTGAAGCCCTATAATGTGAATATCACATATCAAATATATAAACATGGCACAACATTAAATATGGGAAAATGACAATAAATATGATGTATATATGGCACAGTATGTACAGTGCATCTGAAAAGTATTCACAGGGCTTCATTCCCCCCCCACATTTTGTTATGTCACAGCCTTATTCCAGAGTGGAATAAATTCATTTTTGTCTCAACATTCTCCACACAATATGCGTGGGTTCCCTCCGGGTACTCCGACTTCCTCCCACTTCCAAAGACATGCACCTGGGGATAGGTTGATTGGCAACACTAAATTGGCCCTAGTGTGTGAATGTGAGTGTGAATGTTGTCTGTCTATCTGTGTTGGCCCTGCGATGAGATGGCGACTTGTCCAGGGTGTACCCCGCCTTCCGCCCAATTGTAGCTGAGATAGGCACCAGCGCCCCCCGCGGCCCCAAAGGGAATAAGCGGTAGGAAATGGATGGATGGATGGATATTGTGACATTTTTTTTTTTTTTTGCAAATGTATTAAAACTAAAAGTGTAAGAAATCACATGTACATAAGAATTAAGAAAGTTTGCACAATACTTTGTTGATGCACCTTTGGCAGAAATTAAAGCCTCAAATCTTTTTGAATAAGACGCCAGAAGATTGCCACACCTATCTTTGGGCAGTTTCTCCCTTTCCTCGTTGCAGCACCTCTCAAGCCCCATCAGGTTGAATGGGAAGCCACTTTCAGATCTCCCCAGAGATGTTCAATGGAATTCAAGTCTAGGCTCTGGCTGGGCCGCTCCAGGACATTTACAGAGTTCCATTCCTTTAAAATGTTGGCTGTGTGCTCATTTTCAGTCATGTTGTTATCATACAATATACAATGTATGATTGCTAACGTTAGTAGTTCAACTTTGCTATAATTAGCCGAGCGGGCATGGTTTATCAGTATGTTGTGCTAAAAGCAGGAAGTGGGCGGGATTTAATGCTACCAGGCATCTTAAAGGTTCCAAACAGCTCCTTTAAATATGATGTCAATATTAATAATGCAGTTGTTAGCTGCCTTGTCAATTGCAGCAGCTGACGTGGAGTTTTATAAACAAACAAATCGAGACTAAAGTAACTGATATGGAAGGTTGGCAGTGTGAGTTGTCATGACAACACAGAGTCAGCTGTCCTAGCATTAGCCATACTAGCATCGTGCGTAACATAAAAGAAGACCATGCTTGAGCAAGAGTAGGAATCAGCCCCGCCCCTCCTCACCTGCATGTTCCTCTTGGTGATTTGCTGGCTCAGGTGGACTCGGCCCGTACTCGGGTCCACACCCTTCAGCGGCACCACCGCCTCCCCGATGACATCGTCGCGAGCGAAGCGGTCGAAGCTGAGGACCAGGAAGTGCAGCGTGAGCTCTGGCAGCGAGCTGTAGGCCACGCCGTAGAAAGTGAAGGTCTCATCGAAGAGCGGGTCCAGAGTCTTCCTCAGCACGCGGGTCTTGACGCGGTGCTTTTTCTCCGGCAGGATGGTCATCTTCACATACGGGTCGGAGCTGCCGGCTTGCTCGTCCATGGCGGGGAGGCCCCGGGCCCCGACGATGGTGACGACCAGCGCCTTCTTGGGGAAGTTGTAGTCCACGGTGAGGCTGACGGCGCCCAGGCTGGCCTCTGGCTCGGGCTCGGGCTCGGAGGAGGCGGGCGTGAAAGGCGAAGCGGTCTTGCTGCTGGTCTGGCTGCTGCTGGCCGAGCTGCTGTCCAGGCAGCAGTAGTCGGCGCGGACCGGTAGCGCTCGCTCTGTGTGGGCGTGGCCTGATCCGGCGGGGGCCACCAGGTGACTCATCTGCAGCTGACCCGGGACATCCAGGATGTTGTTCTCCGCGTCCACCAGCACCAGGCCCCTCCCGCCGGCCGACACACACCCTCGCTCTCCATCCCGCTCGGTACGCCTGGCGCTGCGCACAATCCTTTTGCTGCTGCTGAGGGACTCTGGGTAAATGCTGATGCCCTTCAGCATGTGGATGAACTTGTAAGGCGGGTCCTCAGCGTCGCAGTAGCGGTCGCCGTGCAGCTTGTAGCGCCCCGACGCGTGCAGGTAACGACGCTGGCAGAAGGACCACAGCAGGATCACCACAATCACCACCAGAACCAGGACGCCCGCTCCAAGGAAGCCCGCCAGGACGGGAGACATGGCTGTGGGGGAAAACAGGAAGTGCGAATACCTTCAGTGACAAAGCCTTTTTTCTTTTGGATGGGGGCTCGGATTGGAGGGGACGCTGTTTGTTAAGTTCTTTGTTGTCATGCATACATGCACACACACGCGCGCACGCGCACGCGCACGCGCACACACACACACACACACACACACACACACACACACACACACACACACACACACAGTTCAATCAATCAATCAATGTTTATTTATATAGCCCTAAATCGCAAGTGTCTCAAAGGGCTGCACAAGCCACAACAACATCCTCAGTTCAGTTCCCACATCAGGGCAAGGAAATACTCAACCCAGTGGGATGACAATGTTAATTGTTAATTTACTGCTGAAACTCCACAAACACAAAAATGCTTTTCCTCACCCCAATGATTCCCAAGTAAAAAACAACAACAATTTTCTTTGGTTATAAAAACGATTCTCTGGAAAAAAAAAAATGTTGTTTTTTCCATTTAAAAACAACTCCCAAGTATAGAAACAATTTTCTAAAAATATAAAAAACTGATTTCTTCAATTTGAAAAAAGATTTGCAAGTATAAAATGATTTACGGTAAGTAAAAAAACGGATTTCCTAAATTTAAAAACACTACGCAAGTATAAAAACAAAATTGCTACAAGTAAAACTATTTTTTTTCCTAAATTTAAAAAAACGACTCCAAAAAATAAACTATTTTCTGCAAATAAAAAAAGTTTATTCTATTTAAAAAACGATTCACAAGAATAAAAACTATATAAAAAAATTCTACAAAAAAACATCTTTGCAAATAAAAAACTATTTGCTTCAAATAAAAACAACTATTTGCAAATACAAAACTATTTTCTTCAATTAAAAAAATTATTTCCAGGTAGAAAAAATATTTTCTACAATTTTAAAATGATTTGCAAGTAAAAATACAAATTTCTACAATAAAAAAAAAAGATTTGCGGGTAAAAATAATGTTTTTCTTGGATTAAAGAAAGACGGTTTTCGAGTAAAACAATATTTTCTTCAATTAAATAAATGATTTACAAGTACAGGATAAAAACTATTTTCTTACAAGTTAAAACTGTTGGCAGTAAAATTCCACCCTGCGTGATCCACACACTTGCACTCCAAGCCCCCGTAATTCACACTCTAAAACGACATTTGGTGCTGCTGAGTCAAATTATTCAAGTTATTTGTGCATGGTGCCCTCTGCCAAAAATAATAACACAAGAAGATGGGCATGGAGTAAAATGGTGGACAGAAGAGAGGTGAAATGTACAGGTTAACGTACAGGTTGAGCTTGATTCCCCTTTCTTCTGTGGATGTCATTGCCAAATAATTTAACTTGAAGGAAATTGTTTTTTTAAATTTGCGAATTATTTTTTTCATTAATAAAAGTTTTTATACTTACAAATAATTTTTTTATTTAAGAAAATCGTTTTTATACCAGAAGATTATTTTTTTGATTAAAGAAAAAAGTTTTTATACCTGCGAATTGTTTTGTTACTTGAGAATTGTTGTGAATTTTTATTTGCAGAATTTGTTTTAATTGGCGAAGAGTTTTTTCACTTGCAAAATTATTTTTTTTATATTCCAAATCATTGTTTTACTTGCAGAATATAGTTTTTTTTAAACTTTGGGAACAGTTTTACAACAGAAGAAATTAGTTTTTATACTTGCAATGCATGTTTTTATTCAAGAAAATAGTTTTACTTGCAAATCATTTTTTATGAGAAAGTTGTTTTTATTCTTGCACATTACTTTTTTAATTGAAGAAAAATATTTTTGTAACCCCGAATTGTTTAATTACTTGTGAATCGTTTTTTTATTTGCAGAATGTTTTTGATAGCAAATCGTTTTTTCGCTTTCAGAATAATTTTTTTAAAATTCCAAATCTTTTTTTTTACTTGCAGAATTATTATTTTTTTTAACTTGAGATACAGTTTTATAACAGAAGAAAATTGTTTTTTATACTTGCAAAGCATTTTTTTTATTTAAGAAAGTTGTTTTTATACCTGCAAATATATTTTTTAAGAACATTTTTTTAAACTTGCGAATCATTTTTTATTAAAAAAAACGTTTTTTATACTTGGGAATAATTTTTTTATTTAAGAAAATTGTTTTTATACTTCCGAATCATTTCTTTTCTTGCACACATTTTTTTTTTAACTTGGGATACAGTTTTACAACAGAAGAAAATAGTTTTATACTTGCAAAGCGTCTTTTTAATTGAAGAAAATAGTTTTTATACTTGCAAAAACATTTTTTTTTACAAAATTGTTTTAATATTTTCGTTATCTTTAAACTCGTTTTTCATTTAGGAAATTTTTTTTGTATAATTGCGAATCATTATTTAAGAAAATAGTTTTTAAGCATGCGAATCGTATTTTTAATTTAAGAAAATTGTTTTGACACTTGCGAATCTATCCATCCATCCATTTTCTACCGCTTATTCCCTTTTGAGGTCGCGGGGGGCGCTGGGGCCTATCTCAGCTACAATCGGGCGGAAGGCGGTGTACACCCTGGACAAGTCGCCACCTCATCGCAGGGCCAGCACAGATAGACAGACAACATTCACACACTAGGGACCATTTAGTGTCGCCAATCAACCTATCCTCAGGTGCATGTCTTTGGAGGTGGGAGGAAGCCGGAGTACCCGGAGGGAACCCACGCATTCACGGGGAGGACATGCAAACTCCACACAGAAAGATCCCGAGCCCGGGATTGAACCCCGACTACTCAGGACCTACGTATTGTGAAGCAGACGCACTAACCCCCTCTGCCACCGTGAAGCCCCTTTTTTTAATTGAAGAAACTTGTTTTCATACTTGCAAGCCTTTTTTTAATTGAACAGAATTGTGGACCGTTTTTTTACTTGCGCAAAATTGTTAGTTCACTTGCGAATAATTTTTTCAATTGAAGAAAGTAGTTTTTTTAAAGGCCTACTGAAACCCACTACTAGCGACCACACAGTCTGATAGTTTATATATCAATGATGAAATATTAACATTGCAACACATGCCAATACGGCCTTTTTAGTTTACTAAATTACAACTTAATTTCCCGCGGAGTTCCCTGTTGAAGACATCGCGGAATGATGACGCGTGTTTGTGACGTTATTGGTTGGAGGGGACATATTAGCCCAGCACCACTTGTGGCTAACAGTCGTCTCTTTTCATCGCGCAATTAACACAGTATTTTGGACATCTGTGTTGCTGAATCTTTTGCAATTTGTTCAATTAATAACGGAGAAGTCAAAGTAGAAAGATGGAGGTGGGAAGCTTTTAGCCACACAAACACACGGTGTTTCCTTGTATAAAATTCCCGGAGGTGAAGCTTTACTATGGATCAGAGCGGTCAGGCGAACATGGATCACGACTACATGTCAACAGGCAGTTTTCGGTGAGAAAATTGTGGAAATAAGTCGCCTCTTACCGGAGATCAGCAGAGCCAGCATCCTCCTGCTGCTGTGACTCTCAGAGATTCTGGCGTCAAAACACCCGTGGCCACACCCCTCCAACTTTAAGGTACTCTAACTCACCAAAAAAATGGCAACACAATAGGCGGATAAGGGATTTCCCAGAATTATCCTAGTAAATGTGTCTAAAAACATCTGAATCGCTCTCACTTGCCCTCGCCTTTTTTTTTTGTTTTACTCTTTATTTCTTCTAGGCCTTCACTCTAAATTTCCTCATCCACAAATCTTTCATCCTCGCTCATATTAATGGGGAAATTGTCGCTTTCTTGGTCCGAATAGCTATTGCTGCTGGAGGCTCACATTATAAACAACGTGAGGATGTGAGGAGCCCTCACACCGGTGACGTCATCGTCTGCTACTTCCGATAAAGACAAGGCTTTTATACTAGCGACCAAAAGTTGCGAACTGTATCGTCGATGTTCTCTCCTAAATCCTTTCAGCAAAAAATATGGCAATATCGCGAAATGATCAAGTATCACACATTGAATTTACCTGCTATCCCCGTTTAAATAAGAACATCTCATTGCGAATCGTTGGGAGTGAATACAAAAACATTTGTGTTTGGGGAGTTTTGGCAGTAATTTCACATGTCTATCTGAGGTGGCTACTTGTCCAGGTGTACCCCGCCTACTGCCTGAATGCAGCTGAGATGGGCTCCAGCACTCCCCACAACCCCGAAAGGGACAAGCGGTAGGAATTGGATGGATGGATGGACGTATACACCCCTCTGAGTTTGTCTGCAGCCAATCAGAATAAAGAGCTTCCTTCACTCTAAGTCACATGATGTCATGTTTTGGAAATGGTTTAAAGAGCTCAGCTGGCTGCCTGGCAACACACACACACGCACATATATGGGTACTGATTATGACGTCATGCTAGGGCGCACTGGGACTGCCGGGTACAGACATGACGTCACCCCTCGGCCCACGAAGAGATAGTGAACGCCCGTACACAAATCTTTGGACATTTTGTCCGCTTAAAACTGCAGCTAATATTCGGTATTTCGGTGCTGTCGAGTGAAGTTTGAATAAAAAATCATCACCAAAACGCGTCAACTCGCTCAAATGCTCTGCCTTAACAAGAAATATTGATATAAACAACATACGTCCGACGGGCCTCTTACCGTAGGAGGGTCGCAGATCTGTCATGTCCGCCATTTTGTGACTGGGTGGGAAGCGTCCAGACGAGAAAAGCCAGGCGCGGGAAAAGGTTAGCGAGCAACCACTGCTTGTTTATTGAGTGTCCACCGACGACAAGAGTCAGCAAGAAGCACACGAAGCCTGCATCGATCCGGTCTGGTCCGGTCCGTCGGCTCGGGTCCGGGCGTGTCGTCCAGGCGGCGTCTGACTGATGCTCTCGCGCTGAGATGCAGGGAGTCTGCGCAGTGAGGCAGCACAGAGGTGGTTTATTGGGAGTGAGGCGTCACTCCGCGGGCGGAAATGTACAAAAGTAAAATAAATATTTTAAAAGCATTTTAAAAATACTACTATAAAACAAAGTGAAGTGAAGTGAATTATATTTATATAGTGCTTTTCTCTTGTGACTCAAAGCGCTTTACATAGTGAAACCCAATATCTAAATTACATTTAAACCAGTGTGGGTGGCACTGGGAGCAGGTGGGTAAAGTGTCTTGCCCAAAGACACAACGGCAGTGACTAGGATGGCGGAAGCGGGAATTGAACCTGCAACCTGCTGGCACGGCCACTCAACCAACTGAGCTATACCGCAAAAAAAAACAAAAAATGTGCAATAAAAGAGCAAACAGGTAACATGTAATGATTGAAAAAAGTCGCAATATTGACTTTTCTTATTAAAAGGCCTACTAAAATCAATCAATCAATGTTTACTTATATAGCCCTAAATCACTAGTGTCTCAAAGGTCTGCCCAAACCACTACGACATCCTCGGTAGGCCCACATAAGGGCAAGGAAAACTCACACCCAGTGGGACGTCGGTGACAATGATGACTATGCGAACCATGGAGAGGAGGAAAGCAATGGATGTCGAGCTGGTCTAACATGATACTGTGAAAGTTCAATCCATAATGGATCCAACACAGTCGCGAGAGTCCAGTCCAAAGCGGATCCAACACAGCAGCGAGAGTCCCGTTCACAGCTGAGCCAGCAGGAAACCATCCCAAGCGGAGGCGGATCAGCAGCGCAGAGATGTCCCCAGCCGATACACAGGCGAGCAGTACATGGCCACCGGATCGGACCGGACCCCCTCCACAAGGGAGAGTGGGACATAGAAGAAAAAGAAAAGAAACGGCAGATCAACTGGTCTAAAAAGGGAGTCTATTTAAAGGCTAGAGTACACAAATGAGTTTTAAGTTGAGACTTAAATGCTTCTACTGAGGTGGCATCTCGAACTTTTACCGGGAGGGCATTCCAGAGTACTGGAGCCCGAAATGAAAAGGCTCTATAGCCCGCAGACTTTTTTTGAAATGAGATGTTCTTATTCAAACGGGGATAGCAGGTCCATTCTATGTGTCATACTTGCTCACCTCGCGATATTGCCATATTTTTGCTGAAAGGATTTAGTAGAGAACATCGACGATAAAGTTCGCAACTTTTGGTCGCTAATAAACAGGCCTTGCCTTTACCGGAAGTAGCAGACGATGTGCGCGTGACGTCACGGGTTGTAGGGCTCCTCACATCCTCACATTGTTTAAAATCATAGCCAGCAGTAGCTAGAGCTATTCGGACCGAGAAAGCGACAATCTCCCCATTAATTTGAGCGAGGATGAAAGATTCGTGGATGAGGACGTTTAGAGTGAAGTACTAGGAAAAAAAAGAAACGGCGACGGCTCTAGGCGGCGTTTCAGATGTAATTAGACACATTTACTAGGATAATTCTTGAAGGTCCCTTATCTGCTTATTGTTTTAATAGCGTTTTAGTGAAATTGTAAAGACATACCTGAAAGCCGGATGGCCGCGGTGAACACCAGTGTCTCGGAGAGAAGCCGAGGAGCCAAGATCACAGCTGCCTTTTTGAGCTGCAGGAGGAGGTCCCATAATCCACTGAAGTCTCCGGTAAGAGCCGACTTAATATCACAATTTTCCCATCCAAAAACTTGCTGGTTGACGTAGAGAAACATGTTCGCTTCACCGCTCTGTGTTAAAACTTCACAACAAACAAGGAAACACCGGCTGTGTTTTGGTGCTAAAGGCAGCTGCAATCCACCGCTTTCCACCAACAGGATTATTCTTTATAGTCTCCATTATTAATTGAAGAAATTGCAAAAGATTCAGCTACACAGATGTCCAAATTACTGTGTAATTATGCCATGAAAAGAGCTGACTTTTAGCCGTAAGTGGTGCTGGGCTAACATGTCCGCTACAACCCGAGACGTCACGCGCACGCGTCATCATTCCGCGACGTTTTCAACAAGAAACTCCACGGGAAATTGAAGATTGTAATTTAGTAAACTAAACCGGCCGTATTGGCATGCGTTGCAATGTTAAATCAAATCAAATCAACTTTATTAGTAAAGCACATTTAAAATTTACCACAGGGTTAGCCAAAGTGCTGTACAATGGGCAGGTTAAAAGATAATACGAGGACCGAGCAAACAACACAACACAAACAGAACATGATAAAAAATAAATAAATAAAACATAAAAACAGGTTCACAGCAGGTGTATAATGGGGCGCCATTGCAGGATGGATATCACTTAATGTTAAAAGCCAAGGAATAAAAGTATGTTTTTAAGAGAGATTTAAAAACAGGAAGAGAGGAGGCTTGTCTAATACTCAGAGGTAGGTCGTTCCAAAGCTTGGGAGCAGCAGCAGCGAATATCAAAGTTTATACATCAAATATTTCATCATTGATATACAAACTATCAGACTGCGTGGTCAGTGGTAGTGAGTTTCAGTAGGCCTTTAAAACGGTCTCTGCTCAAAAAAATTATTATTAAAAGTCAACGTTGTTATGAATTATTAACCTTTCAAGGCACGCCACGTCAAATATTACACTTAAAAATGTTTTTTGGGGGAAAATATCGCATATTTAGTGTGTTGCCATATAAAAAGTTTTCTTCGACAAAACGGGCATACAAAAAAAATGTTGATATAACTTATAAACGCACTCTTGCGCAGTTACCTCCAGAGCGTGCATGCGGGAGTCACGCCGGCTGCATTCAATCGTCAATCAATCAGCACTCTACACCAGTGGTCCCCAACCTTTTTGTAGGGGGGGGGGGGGGGGGTCCTTTTTTTTTCTTTGTCATGAAAAAGGGAGGTTTTTGTGGTTGGTGCACTAATTGTAAGTGTATATTGTGTTTTTTATGTTGATTTAAATAGACTCCCTTTTTAGACCAGTTGATCTGCCGTTTCTTTTCTTTTTCTTCTATGTCCCACTCTCCCTTGTGGAGGGGGTCCGGTCCGATCCGGTGGCCATGTACTGCTTGCTTGTGTAACGGCTGGGGACATCTCTGCGCTGCTGATCCGCCTCCGCTTGGGATGGTTTCCTGCTGGCTCCGCTGTGAACGGGACTCTCGCTGCTGTGTTGGATCCGCTTTGGACTGGACTCTCGCGACTGTGTTGGATCCATTATGGATTGAACTTTCACAGTATCATGTTAGACCCGCTCGACATCCATTGCTTTCCTCCTCTCTAAGGTTCTCATAGTCATCATTGTCACCGATGTCCCACTGAGTGTGAGTTTTCCTTGCCCTTATGTGGGCCTACCGAGGATGTCGTAGTGGTTTGTGCAGCCCTTTGAGACACTAGGGATTTAGGGCTATATAAGTAAACATTGATTGATTGATTGATTTATTTAATAAAATAAAATAAAAATAAAATATATATATATATATTTTTTTTTTTAATAAAAAATTATTCTGCGGCCCGGTAGCAATCGGGCCACGGCCCGGTACCCGGTGGTTGGGGACCACTGCTCTACACACCAGTCGCTGTTGAGCTTCCTGGGCTTCTTAAGCCAGTGCAAACCTGCATTCCGGGCCAGAACGTAGTTTCCTGTTTCGTACAATATAAGCCAACTCGTGTCAAGCTTTATGCGCTCTCTCTCTCTGTGTTTTCTCCTCCTCCGTGTTTCATTTGTCTCGTGTTCCCGTGCCGTTCAGACAGCATTCCTCCATTCTCCATATATTATATATATAATATATGTTATATATTATTTATTATTATTATTGTTTATTGTGAGCAAACTGTAGTGCTGAATTTCCCCCAGGGATCAATAAAGTACTTTCTACTCTATTCTATTCTATTCCCTGACGACGAGATGTGCGTCTTGTCTCTCCGAGACATTGCAACACATGCCAATGTGTTGCAATGTTAATATTTCATCATTGATACATAAACTATCAGACTGCGTGGTCGGTAGTAGTGGCTTTCAGTAGGCCTTTAATGTGTCTGAAAATCAATAAATGTTTTTAAAAAACAATAAATATTGTATTGGTTTTGAAAATGGTGAATATCAAAATGTCCCCCGCATGTTTTGATTTTTTCAGTGTGTGCGTTTCAAGTTGGCAGGGAAATTGTGGTCAGAGTGAGACCTCCTTACAACATCCCACTCCTTCATGTGCTGGTACTCCCTAGTCCCCCCGCCCCCCATCACCACCACCATCCAGTCACGTGACCGTGAGCATTAATAGTAATAATAATAACAACAATAATAATAATAATAATGGATAAGTTTAACAATAAGTGAAATCCAAACTTTTTTTTTTTTAAATGAAAATTGTTCACGGTACTTGACCGCGTTCCTTCTCTTGTTCCACCGCAGAGGAAAAGAAAAAGTGAAAGAGGCGGAAGTGTTCTTTCCCAACGTACTCACTTCCTCTTTTCAGCGTGTCGCCGCCTTTGTCCTCCAAGATGGCGTTTTGGCGTCAGTGTGTGCTCGCGGCGTTGCTCCTGACAGGTGAGTAACCGATTTCGGACGGGTCACGTGACCCCGTGCTCATGAGGACGTGGCCTGTCGGCAGGTCTGGCGAGGGAGGTCGCTCGCGTGCGCTACCAGACGTCGGCCCCGTGCGCGGTCAGAGGCTCCACGCTCGCCGTCGGCTGCACGTTCACGCCTCTCATGGCGGTCGTCAGGGCGGTGTGGTGCGTCGACCACCTCATCTGTCACGGCTCCACGCCGTCCGTGTACGACAGCGCCAGGCCCCGCCCTGGCTCGCGCTACCAGTACCTGGGAGACTTGGAGGGAAACTGCACGCTTGTGATCCACGACGTCCGGAAAACGGACAACGGGGTGCTCCGCTTCCGGATGGAGGCTGCTGATTCCATTGGACATTTCACTGGCATCACGGGGGTAAAGGTCAACGTCATCGGTATGGTTAACATCAGTGCGGTTAGTATAGGCACAATTAGCAGGCCTACTGAAACCCACTACTACCGACCACGCAGTCTGATAGTTTATATATCAATGATGAAATATTTACATTGCAACACATGCCAATACGGCCTTTTTAGTTTACTAAATTGCAATTTTAAAGTTCGCGCATAGTATCCTGTTGAAAGCGTCGCGGTATGATGACGCGTGCGCATGACGTCACGGATTGTAGCGGACATTTTGTTCCAGCCCGATCCCAGCTATAAGTAGTCTGCTTTAATTGCATAATTACACAGTATTCTGGACATCTGTGTTGCTGAATCTTTTGCAATTTGTTCAATTAATAATGGAGACGTCAAAGAAGAAAGATGAAGGTGGGAAGCGGTGTATTGCGGCTGCCTTCAGCAACACGAACACAGCCGGTGTTTCCTTGTTTACATTCTCGAAGGTCAAGCTTTACTATAGAATAGAGTGGTCAAGCGAACATGGTTCCCTACCACATGTCTGTCAAGCGGCAGGTTTCGGTGAGAAAATTGTGGTAATAAGTCGGCTCTTACCGTAGACATGAGCGGAGCTTGCGTCGTTCCTCGTGCACCTGTCAAAGAGGCAGCCGCGGGCTCTCTTGCCTCCTCCGACCGGCCGCCCCTAAACGTGGGATGCTTCCACCGTGGAGGAGGGGGGAAGAAAAAGCTGCCTTTGCTTCGCCTCGTCGAGAAACGTGGCTTCCCTCAGAGACACTGGCGGTCACCACACCCGTGGCCACACCCCTCCGACTTTCAGGTACGACCATATAATCTCACTAAAACACAAGTAACACAATAAGCAGATAAGGGATTTTCCAGAATTATCCTTGTAAATGTGTCTAATAACATCTGAATCGCTCCCACTGCCCTGTCTTTTTTTTCTTTCTAGTCCTTCACTCTCACTATCCTCATCCACAAATCTTTCATCCTCACTCAAATTAATGGGGAAATCGTTGCTTTCTCGGTCCGAATCGCTCTCGCTGCTGGTGGCCATGATTGTAAACAATGTGAGGACGTGAGGAGCTCCACAACCCGTGACGTCACGCGCACATCGTCTGCTACTTCCGGTACAGGCAAGGCTTTTTTATTAGCGACCAAAAGTTGCGAACTTTATCGTCGATGTTCTCTGCTAAATCCTTTCAACAAAAATATGGCAATATCGCGAAATGATCAAGTATGACACATAGAATGGACCTGCTATCCCCGTTTAAATAAATAAATGATAAATGGGTTGTACTTATATAGCGCTTCTCTACCTTCAAGGTACTCAAAGCGCTTTGACACTACTTCCACATTCATCCATTCACACAATCATTCACACACTGATGGGGGAGCTGCCATGCAAGGCGCTATCCAGCACCCATCAGGAGCAAGGGTGAAGTGTCTTGCTCAGGACACAACGGACGTGACGAGGTTGGTACTAGGTGGGATTTGAACCATGGACCCTCGGGTTGCGCACGGCCACTCTACCACTGCGCCACGCCGTCCCTATAAATAAGAACATCTCATTTCAGTAGGCCTTTAGCATAGACGTGCTTAGCATCAGTACAGTTAGCATACGCACAGTTAGCACATTTGGCATTAGTACGGTTAGCATAGGCACACTTAGCCTCAGTGCAGTTAGCATAGACACACTTAGCACATTTAGCATCAGTACAATTAGCATAGGCACACTTAGCACATTAGGAATTAGTACGGTCAGCATAGGCACACTTTGCATCAGTACAGTGAAGTGAATTATATTTATATAGCGCTTTTCTCTAGTGAGTCAAAGCGCTTTACATAGTGACACCCAATATCTAAGTTACATTTAAACCAGTGTGGGTGGCACTGGGAGCAGGTGGGTAAAGTGTCTTGCCCAAGGACACAACGGCAGTGACTAGGATGGCAGAAGCGGGAATCGAACCTGCAACCCTCAAGTTGCTGGCACGGCCACTCTACCAACCGAGCTATACCGATAGCATAGGGACACTTAGCACATTTAGTATTAGTATGATTAGAAAGGGCACCCTTAGCTTCCGTATGGTTAGCTTAGGCACACTTAGGACATTTAGCATCAGTACAGTTAACATTAATACAATTAGCATAGACACACTTAGCATTAAAGGCCTACTGAAATGAGATTTTCTTATTTAAACGGGGATAGCAGGTCCATTTATGTGTCATACTTGATCATTATACGATATTGCCATATTTTTGCTGAAAGGATTTAGTAGAGAACATCGACGATAAAGTTCGCAACTTTTGGTCGCTAATAAAAAAGCCTTGCCTTTACCGGAAGTAGCAGACGATGTGCGCGTGACGTCACAGGTTGTAGGGCTCCTCACATCCTCACATTGTTTACAATCATAGCCTCCAGCAGCAAGAGCTATTCGGACCGAGAAAGCGACAATTACCCCATTAATTTGAGCGAGGATGAAAAATTTGTGGATGAGGACGTTTAGTGTGAAGTACTAGAAAAAAGAAAAAGAAAAAAGAAAAGACGACGGCTCTAGGCGGCATTTCAGATGTAATTAGACACATTTACTAGGATAATTCTGGAAGATTCCTTATCTGCTTATTGTTTTAATAAAGTGAGATTGTAAAGACATACCTGAAAGTCGGATGGCCGCGGTGAACGCCAGTGTCTCTGAGAGAAGCCGAGGAGCCAAGATCACAGCTGCCTTTTTGAGCTGCAGGAGGTCCCATAATCCACTGAAGTCTCCGGTAAGAGCCGACTTAATACGTCACCGGTGTGAGGGCTCCACACATCCTCGCATTGTTTATAATGGGAGCCTCCAGCAGCAAGAGCTATTCGGACTGAGAAAGCGACAATTTCCCCAATATTTTGAGCGAGGATGAAAGACTTGTGGATGAAGAAATTTTGAGTGAAGGCCTGGAAGAAAAAAAAAAGGCGAGGGCAAGTGAGAGTGATTCAGATGTTTTTAGACACATTTACTAAAATAATTCTGGGAAATGCCTTATCTGCCTATTGTGTTGCTAGTGTTTTAGTGAGTTAAAGAGTACCTTAAAGTCGGAGGTGTGTGGCCACGGGTGTTTTGACGCCAGAGTCTCTGAGAGAAGTCACGAAGCTGCAGGAGGACGCTGGCTCTGCTGATCTCCGGTAAGAGGCGACTTATTACCACAATTTTAGTTGAAGTGAAGTGAATTATATTTATATAGCGCTTTTCTCTAGTGACTCAAAGCGCTTTACATAGTGAAAGCCAATATCTAAGTTACATTTAAACCAGTGTGGGTGGCACTGGGAGCACAGGGATAAAGTGTCTTGCCCAAGGACACAACGGCAGTGACTAGGATGGTGGAAGCGGGAATCAAACCTGCAACCCTCAAGTTGCTGGCACGGACAATCTACCAACCGAGCTATACCAACCGAGCTATAGTTAGCATTAAAATGATTAGAATAGGCCTTCCTAGCATTAGCAACTTTAGCACAGGCGCACTTAGCATCAGTACGGTTAGCATGTCACAATTAGCATCAGTACGATTAGCATAGTCGATAGAAAAAGCGCTATATAAATCTAATCCAATATTACTAATATTATTATAGGAAGATTTATCCCTTTAGCATCAATATGGTTAACATAAGCACACTTAGCATCATGTCTGTTAACATAAGCACACTTAGCATCAGTACGGTTAGCATAGTCACAATTAGCATCTATACCAGGGATCACCAACCTTTTAGAAACCAAGAGCTACTTCTTGGGTACTGATTAATGCGAAGGGCTACCAGTTTGATACACACTTAAATAAATTGCCAGCAATAGCCAATTTGCTCAATTTACCTTTAATAAATAAATCTATATATATAAAAAATTGGTATTTCTGTCTGTCATTCCGTCGTACATTTTTTTCCTTTTACGGAAGGTTTTTTGTACAAAATAAATGATGAAAAAACATCTAATTGAACGGTTTAAAAGAGGAGAAAACACGAAAAAAATTACAAATTAATTTTGAAACATTGTTTATCTTCAATTTCGACTCTTTAAAATTCAATATTCAACAGAAAAATATGAAGACAAAAACAAGATAATTCGAATCTTTTTGAAAAAATAAAAAAAATAATTTATGTAACATCATTGGTAATTTTTCCTGATTAAGATTAATTTTTGAATTTTGGTGACATGTTTTAAATAGGTTAAAATCCATCCATTTTCTAACGCTTATTCCCTTTGGGTTCGCGGAGGGCGCTGGTGCCTATCTCAGCCACAATCGGGCGGAAGGCGGGGTACACCCTGGACAAGTTGCCACCTCATCGCAGAGGTTAAAATCCAATTTGCACTTTGTCAGAATATATAACAAATTGGGCCAAGCTATATTTCTAACAAAGACAAATCATTATTTTTTCTAGATTTTCCAGAACAAAAATTTTAAAAGAAATTCAAAAGACTTTGAAATAAGATTTAAATTTGATGCGACAGATTTTCGAGATTTGCCAGAATATTTTTATTTTATTTTACATAATAACTTTGAAGAAATATTTCACAAATATTCTTCATCGAAAAAACAGAAGCTATAATGACGACTTAAATTAAAATGTATTTATTATTCTTTACAATAAAAAAAAATAAATTCACTTGAACATTGATTTAAATAGTCAGGAAAGAAGAGGAAGGAATTTAAAAGGTAAAAAGGTATATGTGTTTAAAAATCCTAAAATAATTTTTAAGATTGTATTTTTTCTCTTATTCCAGAAAACACAGACTGAGATGTTCTACCTCTTGTGCGAAACACAAATGCATAAAATGACTTAACACATTAAAATGACTAGTAAAACATTTACAAACACAACAACCAACTTCTAAAATATGGGTGTCAAACTCTGGCCCGCGGGCCAAAATTGGCCCGCCGTGTAATTTCATTTGGCCCTTGAAGCAATATCAAATTAACATTAGAGCTGGCCCGCCGCTGTAACACCACATTCACTGCTAATACGCATACTCGCCAACCCTCCCAATTTTCCCGGGAGACTCCCGAAGTTCAGTGCCACCCCCAAATTTCCCCCCATTTCCACCCGGACAATAATATTGGGGGCGGGCCGTAAAAGCACTGCTTTTGGCGTTCTCTACATGTCGCCACGTCCGCTTTTCTTCCATAAAAACAGCGTGCCGGCCCACTCACATAATATATGCGGCTCATACAAACACACGCAAGTGTATGCAAGGCATACTTGGTCAACAGCCATACAGGTCACACTGAGGGTGGCCGTATAAACAAGGTTAACACTGTTACAAATATGCGCCACACTGTGAACTCACAGCAAACAAGAATGACAAACATATTTCGGGAGAACATCCGCACCGTAAAACAACATAAACACAACCGGACAAATACCCAGAACCCCTTGTAGCACTAACTCTTCCAGGACGCTACAATATACACCCCCGCTACCACCAAATCCCCGTCCCAACTCAAACCCGCCGCCGAAAAAAGGCATTAAATTTGTGTTTTTATTTAATTTGATATGCCATTGATATTTTTTAATTATTATTTGAAACTGGATTTTGTATGTCACTATAAAGTTATATAAGCCTTGCTTGGTCAATATTAATGGTTAATGGTTGTACTTGTATAGCGCTTTTCTACTTTCAAGGTACTCAAAGCGCTTTGACACTTTTTCCACATTCACCCATTCACACACTGATGGAGGGAGCTGCCATGCAAGGCGCTAACAAGCACCCATCAGGAGCAAGGGTGAAGTGTCTTGCTCAGGACACAACGGACGTGACGAGGTTGGTACAGGTGGGGATTGAACCAAGGACCCTCAGGTTGCGCACGGTCACTCTCCCACTGCGCCACGCCGTTTTAAATTAGTTTTTTTTAACTAAACTCAAAAAGCAGTAAAATAAAACCAATGCTAAATGAAAATTAAATTATGTAAATATTGTAACGTTTGCTTCATAGGCAGAATAGATCACATCTGCATTACATGTATTGTCAGCTGCCTCTTGCTAGCAGTTTTTTCACTTTTTGGTTACCAGCAGATTGACCAACTAACTAACAACAAATACATAACGGTGCATGTCTACTTGAAGGGTGATTTAGAAAGCAGACTAAGTTTTGTTCTTTGATGTTAACCCTCTTACACACATGTTTAAGTGTGCTATTGCTATATGGTTTTTATTCGCTTTGGCCTCAGTCTGGACCCCTTCTCCTCCAGCATTGACCTGACCTAATTCTCACATTTTTTGTAAGGGGCGCTAGAAGTTGTCAGACCCATCAGGGATCCTGTTCGGTCTCCCTGTAATGTTTGTCTTTGATTGATACTTTTATTAGTAGATTTCACAGTTCAGTACATATTCCGTACAATTGACCACTAAATGGTAACACCCCAATAAGTTTTTCAACTTGTTTAAGTCGGGGTCCACGTTAATCAATTCATGGTCTATCTCTTGAAATGGATTGTGCTGAAAATCTTAATTTCCCCTCGGGGTGTAATAAAAGTATTTCTGGATTCTGAAAGTTAGCAATGCTCAAATCAAGGCTGAAAAGCCTTTATTCAGAATATGACAACTGGCATTATTTAATCCACACTATTTGACTTTAATTTGAATTATGATTGTGTTATGATTTTAAATTATTTTTTATTATTTTCTCTTTCTGTTTCTCCTTCTAGTAATTTGCACTTTGAATCGTGTATGGACTGAATGAAATTAGCCTAGTTTGCTGGAGACAGGAAAATAAATAAAAAAATGTCCCTTATTTAATACAGACTTTATGTTTTAAGTAGAAAAATAGTAAACATACGTTTTATGCTTAGCACCGTTTGAGTCTCGCTAACAGCTTCCAGTTGTCGTTCCTTCTCTCTTGTTCGAGAAAGTTCCTTCTCGTACGACGCTACTGTTTTTTCAAACAGCGCGAATATTTCATCAGCTGCCGCCATTAGTCGCTCCTTCACCAACTCTTTCAACATGTTTGACGATGTCTTCCAGCGATTACACTAAAGACGCGTTGCTAATGTCACATTTGGATGTATTATCGAGAGACAAACAATGCAAAACTTGTTTGGGTCCCTATTAAAGGATTAATTTGTTCAACCTCGGCCCGCGGCTTTGTTCAGTTTTAAATTTTGGCCCACTCTGTATTTGAGTTTGACACCACTGCTCTAAAACATTAAAAACGACTCCAAAACACATAAAATGACTCCGAAGAGATGCACAGTGACATCTAAGACGTAAAATACTCCTAAAACACACAACAAGACTCCTAAAACACATAGTAAGATTCCTAAAACACATTAAGACTCCTAAAACACGTAAAAAAAACTCATAAAACACGTAGAAATACTCCTAAAAAAACATGTAAAAAGACTCCTAAAACAAATTAAAAACAGAATGAGGTGTTTGCATTATTTTCTCTAAAATGGTCTTTCCGAAAGTTATAAGAAGCAAAGTAAAAAAATAAATGAATGTATTTAAACAAGTGAAGACCAAGTCTTTTAAAATGTTTTCTTGGATTTTCAAATTCTATTTGAGTTTTGTCTCTCTTAGAATTAAAAATGTCGAGCAAAGCGAGACCAGCTTGCTAGTAAATATCCATCCATCCATTTTCTACCGCTTATTCCCTTTCGGGGTCGCGGGGGGTGCTGGCGCCTATCTCAGCTACAATCGGGCGGAAGGCAGGGTACACCCTGGACAAGTCGCCACCTCATCACAGGGCCAACACAGATAGACAGACAACATTCACACTCACATTCACACACTAGGGCCAATTTAGTGTTGCCAATCAACCTATCCCCAGGTGCATGTCTTTGGAAGTGGGAGGAAGCCGGAGTACCCGGAGGGAACCCACGCATTCACGGGGAGAACATGCAAACTCCACACAGAAAGATCCCGAGCCTGGATTTGAACCCAGGACTGCAGGACCTTCGTATTGTGAGGCAGACGCACTAACCCCTCTGCCACTGTGAAGCCCTGCTAGTAAATAAAATAAAAAAAAAAATAGAGGCAGCTCACTGGTAAGTGCTGCTATTTGAGCTATTTTTAGAACAGGCCAGCGGGCGACTCATCTGGTCCTTACGGGCGGCATGGTGCCCGCGGGCACCGCGTTGGTGACCCCTGCGCTATACTGTTAGCATAGTCACAATTAGCATCTATACTGTTAACATAGAAACAATTATCATCACTACAGTTAGTGAATCATCAATTCAGTTCGCATAAACAAAATTAGCATGGGTACGATTAGCATGCTCGCTGCTGATGGTGTTTCCACGGTAACAAGTGTCCGAGTCCAACCCTGTGTCGTCTGCGCTCCAATAGATGAGGCCCAGATGGTGGTGTTAAGCAGTGCCCGCCCCAGGGTGACAGAGGGCGACAAGGTGATTTTGAGCTGCGCTTGCCGCTGCTCCTTCCAACAGCTGGAGGTGCGCTGGTTCCGAGACGGCCACGCCCTGGTAGAATCTGGCCCCACCCTGCAGCTGGGCCCGCTGACCACGGGCGAGTCCGGCAACTACACGTGCGCACTGGCCAGGGACACCGGGACAACGTCGCTGCCCTTCAGTTTGAACGTGGAAGCGCATAAATCCGGTAAATTATTTCTTTTTTTCGCTCGTCAGTCTCACTTTGGAACGTCCCGTTCATCAATCCAAAGCTCATCACACGCGTTCTTCTTTTCGCAGATTCACTCGATGGGTTGCTCGCACCGATTCTTGGCGGAACCTTTGGCCTTCTTTTGGTGTTGCTGAGTTCTATCCTGATCATTTTCATCGTTAAAAGGTGGCTAAGTTAGAGTCGTTAGCCTGCTGATAAGCCCACCTAGCACATACGCGGTTAGCATAAACACACTTAGCATCCGTGCAGGCAACATAAGCACACTTAGGATTTGTGCGGTTAGCATAAACACCCTCAGCATAAGCATACTTCGCATATGCGCAGTTAGCATAAGCACACTTAGCATCCGTGCGGCTAGCATAAGCTCACTCAGCATCCGCACGGTTAGCATAAACACACTCAGCATCCGCACTGTTAACATAAGATACTTAGCATTCATGCGGCTGCTAACTTAGCATAAAACACTTAGCATTCATGCGGATGCTAACTTAGCATAAACACACTCAGCATTCGTGCGGTATGCATCCGCACGTTTAGCATAAGCATACTTTGCATATGCTCGGTTAATATAAGGACACTTAGCATCCGTGCAGTTAGCATAAGCACACTCAGTATCCGCACGTTTAGCATAAGCTCACTTATCAGCCGCACTGTTAGCATAAACAAACTCAGCATCCGCACGGTTAACATAAGATACTTAGCATTCATGCGGCTGCTAACTTAGCATGAGACACTTAGCATTCATGCGGATGCTAACTTAGCGTAAACACACTCAGCATTGCCACGGTTAGCATAAACTCACTTATCATCCGCACAGTTAGCATAAGCACACTCAGTATCCGCACGTTTAGCATAAGCTCACTTATCAGCCGCACTGTTAGCATAAACAAACTCAGCATCCGCACGGTTAACATAAGATACTTAGCATTCATGCGGCTGCTAACTTAGCATGAGACACTTAGCATTCATGCGGATGCTAACTTAGCGTAAACACACTCAGCATTGCCACAGTTAGCATAAACTCACTTATCATCCGCACAGTTAGCATAAACACACTCGGCATCCGCACGGTTAGCATAAGCTCACTTATCATCCGCACAGTTAGCATAAACACACTCAGCATCCGCACGGTTAGCATAAACTCACTTATCATCCGCACAGTTAGCATAAACACACTCAGCATCTGCACGGTTAGCATAAGCTCACTTATTATCCACTCTGTTAGCATAAACACACTCAGCATCCGTACAGTTAACATAAGGTACTTAGCATTCATGCGGATGCTAACTTAGCGTAAATACACTCAGCATTGGCACGGTTAGCATAAGCTCACTTATCATTCGCACAGTTAGCATAAACACACTCAGCATCCGCACGGTTAGCAAAAGCTCACTTATAAGCCGCACTGTTAGCATAAACACACTCAGCATTGGCACGGTTAGCATAAGCTCACTTATCATCCAAACAGTTAGCATAAACACACTCAGCATCCGCACGGTTAGCATAAGCTCACTTATTATCCGCTCTGTTAGCATAAACACACTCAGCATCCGTACAGTTAACATAAGGTACTTAGCATTCATGCGGATGCTAACTTAGCGTAAATACACTCAGCATTGGCACGGTTAGCATAAGCTCACTTATCATCCGCACAGTTAGCATAAACACACTCAGCATCCGCACGGTTAGCAAAAGCTCACTTATCATCCGCACAGTTAGCATAAACACACTCAGCATCCGCACGGTTAGCATAAGCTCACTTATTATCCGCTCTGTTAGCATGAACACACTCAGCATCCGTACAGTTAACATAAGGTACTTAGCATTCATGCGGATGCTAACTTAGCATAAACACACTCAGCATTGTCACGGTTAGCATAAGCTCACTTATCATCCGCACAGTTAGCATAAACACACTCAGCATCCGCACGGTTAGCAAAAGCTCACTTATCAGCCGCAATGTTAGCATAAACCCACTCAGCATCCGCACGGTTAACATAAGATACTTAGCATTCATCCGGATGCAAACTTAGCATAAGACACTTAGCATTCATGCGGATGCTAACTTAGCGTAAACACACTCAGCATTGGCACGGTTAGCATAAGCTCACTTATGATCCGCACAGCTAGCATAAACAAACTCAGCATTGGCACGGTTAGCATAAGCTCACTTATCATCCGCACTGTTAGCATAAACACACTCAGCATCCGGACGGTTAACATAAAGTACTTAGCATTCATGCGGATGCTAACTTAGCATAAGACACTTAGCATTCATGCGGATGCTAACTTAGCGTAAACACACTCAGCATTGGCACGGCTAGCATAAGCTCACTTATTATCCGCATTGTTAGCATAAACACTCAGCATCAGCACAGTTAACTTAAGACACTTAGCATTCATGCGGATGCTAACTTAGCATGAGACACTTAGCATTCATGCGGATGCTAACTTAGCATAAACACACTCAGCATACGTGCGGTAAGCATAAGCACACATAGCATCCGCACAGTTATCATAAGCATACTTCGCATCTGCGCGGTTCATATAAGGACACTTAGCATCCGTGCGGTTAGCATAAGCACACTTAGTATTTGCACGGTTAGCAGAAGATACATAGCATTCATGCGGATGCTAACTTAGCATAAGAAACTTAGCATTTATGCGGATGCTAATTTAGCATAAACACACTCAGCATTTTTACGGTTAGCATACACACACTTAACATCTATGCGCGTTTAATATAAGCACACTTAACATTTGTGCGGTAAGCATAAACACACTCAGCATCCGCAAGGTTAGCATAAGCATACTTCACATATGCGCGGTTAATATAAGCACACTTAGCATCCGTGCGGTTAGCATGTGTTTGAGCATAAGCATACTTCGCATATGCGCGGTCAATATAAGCACACTTAGCATCCGTGCGGTTAGCATCAACACACTCAGCATCCGCACATTTAGCAGAAGACACTTAGCATTCATGCGGATGCTAACTTAGCATAAGACACTTAGCATTCATGCGGATGCTAACTTAGCGTAAACACACTTAGCATTGGTACGGTTAGCATGAGCTCACTTATCATCCGCACTGTTAGCATAAACACACTCAGCATCCGCACGGTTAACATAAGGTACTTAGCATTCATGCGGATGCTAACTTAGCGTAAACACACTCAGCATTGGTACGGTTAGCATGAGCTCACTTATCATCCGCACTGTTAGCATAAACACACTCAGCATCCGCACGGTTAACATAAGGTACTTAGCATTCATGCGGATGCTAACTTAGCGTAAACACACTCAGCATTGGTACGGTTAGCATGAGCTCACTTATCATCCGCACTGTTAGCATAAACACACTCAGCATCCGCACCATTAGCATAAACACACTCAGCAGCCGCACGGTGAACATAAAATACTTAGCATTCATGCGGCTGCTAACTTAGCATAAAACACTTAGCATTCATGCGGATGCCAACTTAGCATAAGACACTTAGCATTCATGCGGGTGCTAACTTAGCATAAATACACTCAGAATCCGCACAGTTAGCATAAGCATACTTCGCATATGCGCGGTTAATATAAGGACACTTAGCATCCGTGCGGTTAGCATCAACACACTCAGTATCCGCACGTTTAGCAGAAGACACTTAACATTCATGCGGATGCTAACTTAGCGTAAGACACTTGGTATTCATGTGTATGCTAATTTAGCGTAAACACACTCAGCATTGGTACGGTTAGCATGAGCTCACTTATCATTCGCACTGTTAGCATAAACACACTCAGCATCCGCACTGTTAACATAAGATACTTAGCATTCATGCGGCTCCTAACTTAGCATAAAACACTTAGCATTCATGCGGATGCCAACTTAACATAAGACACTTGGCATTCATGCGGGTGCTAACTTAGCATAAATACACTCAGCATTCGTGCGGTAAGCATAAGCATACTTTGCATATGCGCCGTTAATATAAGCACTTAGCATCCGTGCGGTTAGCATCAACACACTCAGCATCCGCACGTTTAGCAGAAGACACTTAACATTCATGCGGATGCTAACTTAGCATAAGATACTTAGCATTCATGCGGATACTAACTTAGCGTAAACACACCCAGCATTGGTACGGTTAGCATGAGCTCACTTATCATCCGCACTGTTAGCATAAACACACTCAGCATCCACACGGTTAACATAAGACACTTAGCATTCATGCATATGCTAACTTAGCCTAAACACACTCAGCATTGGCACGGTTAGCATAAGCTCACTTATCATCCGCATGGTTAGCATAAACACACTCAGCATCCGCACGGTTAACTTAAGACACTTAGCATTCATGCGGATGCTAACTTAGCATAAGACACTTAGCATTCATGCGGGTGCTAACTTAGCATAAACACACTCAGCATTCGTACGGTTAGCATACACACATTTAGCATCCATGCGGCTAGCATAAGCGTACTTCGCATATGCGCGGTTAATATAAGCACACTTAGCATCCGTGCGGTTAGCATCAACACATTCAGCATCCGCACGTTTAGCAGAAGACACTTAGCATTCATGCGGATGCTAACTTAGCATAAGACACTTAGCATTCATGCGGATGCTAACTTAGCATAAGACACTTAGCATTCATGCGGATGCTAACTTAGCGTAAACACACTCAGCATTGGTACGGTTAGCATGAGCTCACTTATCATCCGCACTGTTAGCATAAACACACTCAGCATCCGCACGGTTAACATAAGATACTTAGCATAAGACACTTAGCATTCATGCGGATGCTAACTTAGCATAAACACACTCAGCATTCTTACGGTTAGCATACACACACTTATCATCCGCGCGGTTAGCATAAGCGTACTTCACATATGTGCGTTTAATATAAGCACACTTAACATCTGTGCGGTTAGCATACACACACTCAGCATCCGCAAGGTTAGCATAAGCATACTTCACATATGCGCGGTTAATATAAGCGCACTTAGCATCCGTACGGTTAGCATGTGTTTGACGTGGCGCTCTGGCGTTTTTGCAGGAATTGGCGGAAGGCGTCAGCCGAGAACGTCAAAGGTCCGGACGGTGAGATGGAGCACTCGGTGAGTATGTGAGCGACTAGTATCCCATCATGCACCTGTGCGATGAGTGCATACTTTTAAATGTGTGTGTGTGTGTGTGTGTGCAGAGTAATTTGCCGTCGCCTGCAGAGCGTGCTGGACCAGACAGACAGGAAATGAGCCACAGCACAGAGGAAGTCAGCTACGCCTCTGTCCAGTTTAAACAAAAGACAGTGAGCAGGTACCACACACACACACACACACACACACACACACACACACACACACACACACACACACACACACACACACACACACACACACACACACACACACACACACACACACACACACACACACACACACACACACACACACACACACACACACACACACACACACAGTAGTGCCCACATGGAAAGTGTGTTGTTGTCTTCAGACCAGCGATGGACAGCGGAGACTTTGTGGTCTACTCAGCAGTGGCGAGCGCATTGTGATGACTCAGCAGGATTAAGGATCAATGAAAGTTGCCCTATGATAAGTGTTCAATAAACAAAAAAAATGGTGAGGATCGCTGACTCATGATTGGTCAAAAGCATCGTCACACTAAAAGGGGAACTGCATTTTCAAACCCCTCAAAGAGCTTCACAAACCACGACGACACCCTCAGATCTGAACCCAGAGCCGAGGAAGAAATATACTCAACCAAGTCCAGTCCATAGGGAGGCCGGGAGGAGGAGTCCACCCCTGGTCCCGACTTGGAAACAGCTTGCACTTCCTTCATGGAAACTGATCCGCGGCCGCTTGATAACCTCCCCACGCAGTAGAGGGGGGCAGAGCAGAAAAAGAAGCGGCAGATCAACTGGTATAAAAAAGGTTGTCTATTTAAAGGCCTACTGAAATGAGATTTTCTTATTTAAACGGGGATAGCAGGTCCATTCTATGTGTCATACTTGATAATTTCGCCATATTGCCATATTTTTGCTGAAAGGATTTAGTAGAGAACATCGACGATAAAGTTCGCAACTTTTGGTCGCTAATAAAAAAGCCTTGCCTTTACCGGAAGTAGCAGACGATGACGTCACCGGTGTGAGGGCTCCTCACATTGTTTATAATGTAAGCCTCCAGCAGCAAGAGCTATTCGGACAGAGAAAGCGACAATTTCCCCATTAATTTGAGCGAGGATGAAAGATTCATGGATGAGGAAATTTAGAGTGAAAAACTAGAAAAAAGCAACAAAAAAAAGCCATTGCATTGGGAGCAATTCAGATGTTTTTAGACACATTTACTAGGATAGTTCTGGGAAATCCCTTATCTTTTTAGTGATGCTAGTGTTTAATTGAGTTGAATAGTACCTGATAGTCGGAAGGGTGTGTCCACGGGTGTGTTGACGCCAGTCTCTGAGAGAAGTCACGAAGCTGCAGCAGGACAGAAGGTCCGCAGATCTCCGGTAAGCGGTGACTTTTTACCACAATTTTCATGTTTTTAGACACATTTACTAGGATAATTCTGGGGAAGGGCTTCACGGTGGCAGAGGGGTTAGTGCGTCTGCCTCACAATACGAAGGTCCTGTAGTCCTGGGTTCAAATCCAGGCTCGGGATCTTTCTGTGTGGAGTTTGCATGTTCTCCCCGTGAATGCGTGGGTTCCCTCCGGGTACTCCGGCTTCCTCCCACTTCCAAAGACATGCACCTGGGGATAGGTTGATTGGCAACACTAAAATTGTCCCTAGTGTGTGAATGTGAGTGTGAATGTTGTCTGTCTATCTGTGTTGACCCTGTGATGAGGTGGCGACTTGTCCAGGGTGTACCCCGCCTTCCGCCCGATTGTAGCTGAGATAGGCGCCAGCGCCCCCCGCGACCCCGAACGGGAATAAGCGGCAGAAAATGGATGGATGGAATTCTGGGGAATCCCTTATCATTCTAGTGTTGCTAGTGTTTAAGTGAGTTAAATAGTACCTGATAGTCGGAGGGGTGTGTCCACGGGTGTGTTGACGCCAGTCTCTGAGAGAAGTCACGAAGCTGCAGCAGGACAGAAGGTCCGCAGATCTCCAGTAAGAGGTGACTTCTTACCAGAATTTTCATGTTTTTAGACACATTTACTAGGATAATTCTGGGAAATCCCTTATCATTCTAGTGTTGCTAGTGTTTAAGTGAGTTAAATAGTACCTGATAGTCGGAGGGGTGTGTCCACGGGTGTGTGGACGCCAGTCTCTGAGAGAAGTCACGAAGCAGCAGCAGGACAAAAGCTCTGCAGATCTCCGGTAAGAGGCGACTTTTTACCACAATTTTCTCACCGAAACTTGCCAGTTGACATGTAGTCGGGATCCATGTTCGCTTGACCGCTCTGATCCATAGTAAAGCTTCACCTCCGGGAATTTTAAACAAGGAAACACCGTGTGTTTGTGTGGCTTTTTTATTTGTCATGAAAAAGGGACGTTTTTGTCATGAAAAAGGTAGGTTTTTGTGGTTGGTGCACTAATTGTAAGTGTATATTGTGTATTTTATGTTGATTTAATAAGAAAAAAAAAAAAAAATTATTTTGTTTTTAAAAAAATGAATACACAATTCTTCTGCGGCCCGGTACCAATCGGGCCATGGCCCGGTACTGGGTCGCGGCCCGGTGGTTGGGGACCACTAATTTGCCCAGGTCTGGCTTAGTGGGGAGAGCGGCCGTGCCAGAAACCTAAGGGTTGCAGGTTCGCTCCCCGCCTCTTGACATCCAAATCACTGTCGTTGTGTCCTTGGGGCGGTATAGCTCGATAGGTAGAGCGTCCGTGCCAGCAACTTGAGGGTTCCAGGTTCGATCCCCGCTTCAGCCATCCTAGTCACTGCCGTTGTGTCCTCGGGCAAGACACTTTACCCACCTGCTCCCAGTGCCACCCACACTGGTTTAAATGTAACATAGATATTGGGTTACACTATGTAAAGCGCTTTGAGTCACTAGAGAAAAGCGCTATATAAATATAATTCACTTCACTTCACTTCATCTAAAGTACCCGCTGCAATGCGCTTTCAAATTGCGAAGTGTGTGCCAAGAAGAGTCCTGCTTCACCCACAAACTTTCACAAAAAGATGGCTCTTCCGAAAAAGTACTTTTAATGGCAACGGAGGAGGCAATGAAACGGTAAGTAATAATAGTATGTTCGAAATTTGGAAATTATACGTTAGCAATGTTAGCTCCAGTTGTTGTGTAGCCTGCCTAATGTAAGAAAATAGCATCACCGTCCATACATCAATCCATCCATTTTCTTCCGCTTATCCGAGGTTGGGTTGCGGGGGCAGCAGCCTAAGCAGAGAAGCACAGACTCTCCCCGGCCACTTAGTCCAGCAAGTTTTGTTATCAGAGTAAACAATGCAACTTCTTCTCGGTACATTTAACCTGTTTGCTCTTTTATCCATCCATCTTCAACCGCTTATCAGGAATCGGGTCTTCCCACATTTTTACTTGAATTTATAATAGTATTTTTTAGAATGTGCCGCACTTTCTACACCAGTGCTCGACAGGAACTACATTTGCAGTCACTCATCTCAGCTTATTTTTGTCACTTCATGGTCGTACACGACCACAATGGTGCTGACTCAGCAAAGGTCGGTGGTCCCCTGCTCTATTTCCACACAGGAAGTGATGTCTTGTAGGGAGTTTAGCGACCAAACTAGCAAAGAACGAAGAACACACCTAAAAAAAAAAAAAAAAGTTTCAGCTGGTTGCCTCACCAAGTCTTTGTGTGCGTCTGACAAATGCTCTCCGCCAATCAGAAGGCGTCACGTTGAATGGCGGAGAACACTTGGTTGTGCTAAGATGGACACAAGAGGGACTCGGCCTGACTCAGCAGCTCGGGGTGGGTATAAGAAGTGGAGCGGGCTGGGTGGGAGGCATCAGAGACCATGGCCCGGCTGCTGAGCGCCTTCTTCGTTCTGATCGTCTTCTGCCGGACGCTCCCGGCGAAGCCCTCAGGTGAGGCGGTCATGTGACGGCGAGAGAGACATGGTTACGTCGGTGATACTGACGGCGATTTGCTGTGCAGGGTACCAGCTGGACCTGGACGCTCCGACTCCGTGCCAGGCGCTGAAGGGCGGGGCCGATGCCCCGCAGTGTACGAAAGATGGACGCTTCAGGTGCGTTAAATGACGCCATGCCGAGAAACGTCAGTGATGCGCATGTGTGTGTGTGCGCAGGCCTGTACAGTGCGGTGGGCGGGGCCAGACGTGTTGGTGCGTGGACGCCGATGGCCGGGAGGTGGGCGGGACTCGAACGAACGGCTCCATTCCGCATTGTGAGTCCCGTGATCGCATGACATGTCCGTCAGCGGACTTACTAACGATGTTGTGTCACCTGCGGCCAGGTGCTACGGCGTGCCAACTGCAGTCCGTCCTGCGGTGCTCGCCGTCGGGCCACTTCCTGCCCGTGCAATGCGACGCCAGCAGAGGGCAGTGTTGGTGCGTGGACCAGGACGGCATGGAACTCTACGGGACGCGGCAGAGAGGGACGCCGAACCACTGTACGTGCGCTTAAATTGAACGCTTCAAGCAAGTATACTGTGTACACCAGTGTTTCTCAACCATAGGGCCGGGGGCCCGTTGTTGCCCCCAAGAGGGGGCAGCTGTGAAACATTTGTTTCACAGCTGAGGTCCGTATGCAATACACTTTTCCACCACATGTGGCAGTAAAGACAATAATAAACAAACAGAAGAAGTCTTGACCTTAAGTCATAGAGAAGTTCTATAGCGCAAAAATGATGACCAAAGTGGTGACTCTGTTTTCATTTGCACTTTAATTTTATTGACAGTTTTTAAAAGAAACATAAATTATTATTATCATTTGTTATTAATTAAGATATAATTTATTCATTTTAGCACTGCGTAATTGTATGTAGAATTTGATAAGCATTTACTTTTGTAATCAGCCTGACCCTAGCCAAGAGCTGAGGTCCGTATGCAATGCACTTTTCCACCACATGTGGCAGTAAAGACAATAATAAACAAACAGAAGAAGTCTTGAGCTTAAGTCATAGAAAAGTTCTATAGCGCAAAAATTATGACCAAAGTGGTGACTCTGTTTTCATTTGCACTTTAATTTTATTGACAGTTTTTAAAAGAAACATAAATTATTATTATCATTTATTATTAAGATATAATTTATTCATTTTAGCACTGCGTAATTGTATGTAGAATTTGATAAGCATTTACTTTTGTAATCAGCCTGACCCTAGCCAAGAGGGGGCAGCTGTGAAACATTTGTTTCACAGCTGAGGTCCGTATGCAATACACTTTTCCACCACATGTGGCAGTAAAGAAAATAATAAACAAACAGAAGAAGTCTTGACCTTAAGTCATAGAGAAGTTCTATAGCGCAAAAATGATGACCAAAGTGGTGACTCTGTTTTCATTTGCACTTTAATTTTATTGACAGTTTTTAAAAGAAACATAAATTATTATTATCATTTATTATTAATTAAGATATAATTTATTCATTTTAGCACTGCGTAATTGTATGTAGAATTTGATAAGCATTTACTTTTGTAATCAGCCTGACCCTAGCCAAGAGGGGGCAGCTGTGAAACATTTGTTTCACAGCTGAGGTCCGTATGCAATACACTTTTCCACCACCTGTGGCAGTAAAGACAATAATAAACAAACAGAAGAAGTCTTGAGCTTAAGTCATAGAGAAGTTATATAGCGCAAAAATTATGACCAAAGTGGTGACTCTGTTTTCATTTGCACTTTAATTTTATTGACAGTTTTTAAAAGAAACATAAATTATTATTATCATTTATTATTAATTAAGATATCATTTATTCATTTTAGCACTGCGTAATTGTATGTAGAATTTGATAAGCATTTACTTTTGTAATCAGCCTGACCCTAGCCTTGATAATAATCATTCTGATTAACATATGTTTTCATATAATTTGACAACCTTGAAAACTGTAAAAAAAGTTCGATATAATTATTGAATGGGATTGAAATCAAGAGTAAAATGACAGATTAAGTGTTAATTTTTGAGTGGGTCCCGGGCCCCTCTATAGTCGAAAAGTTGGACCTCCCATGTCAAAAAGTTTAAGAGCCCCTGGTGTACACTATGTGTACTTAGTTGCACACTCACACTTTTCAGTGCTTGAGTACAACATCCTGGGACTGACAGTGTACTTCATTTTACAGTACAGCACTTCCGCACTTTTGTGTGCACTCAGGGACAAAGTACGCAGTGTTCTTACTGAAGTGTACTGAGAAATTGTAAAAGCCACAATGTCGTCCTTTCTAAATCAGTGTTTCTTAACCATAGGGTTTCTTAAGTGCAAAAATTAAGACTAAAGTTGTATTTTGTTTGCACTTTAATTTTATTGACAGTTCACTTATGTAACATATTTATAAATAATTTAGTTAAGCACAATATAATTAGATTGTAATATATTTTTCGGCAGTTATTTATGAGTCCCTTCTTGTGCAGTATATTTGGTTAGTAATTGTTTTTTTTAATCAGCCTGACCTAAGCTTAGGTTTAGGCCTCCTTAAAGTTTTGTAATCAATCAGAAATGTTAAGGAGCTAAAATGCGCCAAACATGGATAAGTGTGGAGGGAGTTTTGCATTTTTCCCATGGGTGTAATTTAGAACATTTTTATGGTGAATATGACTTTTTTTGTCCATAATGTTCAGGGACCATGTCAGCTGACATTTTGTGTCGGTTGGATTTTATTTTTTGACCATGACTAGTGAAGGTTGTTTGCATCTGGTCATATAAATACATTCTTTGCAGGGCCCCATTCAGAGCATAATAAAAGGCAATCGACCAGGAAAATCTGTTGATGTCATCTATGTGGCGACTTTAAAAATGAATGCAAATTTGGAAAAATTCCTTATTAAACTCATGACATCTTGCGGGCCCCTTTGAAGACGTCGGCAGGGGCCGTAGTATGGACACCCCTGATATACATCTCTAAACTCCATTTAAACCAGTGTGGGTGACACTGAAGGTCGGGGGTACAGTGTCTTACCCAAAGACACAACGTCAGTTGCTTGGAGGACAGTAGCGGGAATTGAACCTGGAACCCTCAAGGTCCTGGTGTCGACAATGATGTTATTACATGTTATGTAGACCAAAATAAAGTGTTTTAAAAATAGATAACAAGTCATAATATGACCGCTTTGAGTCTTCCCAGTGCACTCGGGGACTAAGTACGCAGTACACCTATTAAAGGTGTACTGCGTACCTTCCCGGTAAGGTTTATTCAGGTGTACTGGAGAGGAGACTACGCCGGATAGTCGAACCTCGGATTCAGGAGGAACAGTGTGGTTTTCGTCCTGGTCGTGGAACTGTGGACCAGCTCTATACTCTCGGCAGGGTTTTTGAGGGTGCATGGGAGTTTGCCCAACCAGTCTACATGTGCTTTGTGGACTTGGAGAAGGCATTCGACCGTGTCCCTCGGGAAGTCCTGTGGGGAGTGCTCAGAGAGTATGGGGTATCGGACTGTCTTATTATGGCGGTCCGCTCCCTGTATGATCAGTGTCAGAGCTTGGTCCACATTGCCGGCAGTAAGTCGAACACATTTCCAGTGAGGGTTGGACTCCGCCAAGGCTGTCCTTTGTCACCGATTCTGTTCATAACTTTTATGGACAGAATTTCTAGGCGCAGTCAAGGCGTTGAGGGGTTCCGGTTTGGTGGCCACGGGATTAGGTCTCTGCTTTTTGCAGATGATGTGGTCCTGATGGCTTCATCTGACCGGGATCTTCAGCTCTCACTGGATCGGTTTGCAGCAGAGTGTGAAGCGACCGGAATGAGAATCAGCACCCCCAAGTCCGAGTCCATGGTTCTCGCCCGGAAAAGGGTGGAGTGCCATCTCCGGGTTGGAGAGGAGCCCCTGCCCCAAGTGGAGGAGTTCAAGTACCTAGGAGTCTTGTTCACGAGTGGGGGAAGAGTGGATCGTGAGATCGACAGGCGGATCGGTGCGGCGTCTTCAGTAATGCGGACGTTGTACCGATCCGTTGTGGTGAAGAAGGAGCTGAGCCGGAAGGCAAAGCTCTCAATTTACCGGTCGATCTACGTTCCCATCCTCACCTATGGTCATGAGCTTTGGGTCATGACCGAAAGGAAAAGATCACGGGTACAAGCGGCCGAAATGAGTTTCCTCCGCCGTGTGGCGGGGCTCTCCCTTAGAGATAGGGTGAGAAGCTCTGCCATCCGGGAGAAACTCAAAGTAAAGCCGCTGCTCCTCCACATCGAAAGGAGCCAGATGAGGTGGTTCGGGCATCTGGTCAGGATGCCACCCGAACGCCTCCCTACGGAGGTGTTTAGGGCACGTCCAACCGGTAGGAGGCCACGGGGAAGACCCAGGACACGTTGGGAAGACTATGTCTCTCGGCTGGCCTGGGAACACCTCGGGATCCCCCGAGAAGAGCTAGACGAAGTGGCTGGGGAAAGGGAAGTCTGGGTTTCCCTGCTTAGGCTGCTGCCCCCGCGACCCGTCCTCGGATAAGCGGAAGAAGATGGATGGATGGATGGATGACTGAGAAGCCACAATGTCGCTCTTCTGGAAGTTTAATTTGTCCCTGCAGGCCCCGGCAGCTGTGAGGTGCGAGCAAGGGGACTACTTCACGCCCCCGAGTCTCCTTCTCCACCTTCGCCGCCTCAGTGCACGGAGGACGGCCGCTTCCTTCCTGTTCAGTGCAAACTGATCAACACCACGGACCGTCGGGAGCTGGACCTGCTGCACGCCTTCAACACGTAATGCACGCGCACACACGCTCACGCCGCGTCATCTGCTGACGGCCTTCGTCTCGTTGCAGTTTCCCGCAAGCCTTCGCGACATTTGCCGCTTTTAGGAAGTCCTTCCCGCTTGTCTCGTCCTACTGCTTCTGCTCAGACGGCGGAGGCCGCGAGATGGCCGACACAGGTAACTCAGATAGCTCCGCCCCCTCAGATGGCGAGGACGCTGATTTGACGCTTGCTTCCAGGCGTGGAACTCCTCTTTTCTGAAGTGTATGACTCTGCTTTCTCCGGACCCGGCATGGCCCGTTCCTTCTCCGAGTCCAACGTGTACAAGGTTCTGAGCAGGAGGACGTTGGGGGTTCTCTTGGCCGTCAGCGGACGCTTCAGATGTAAACACGCTGCGCATAAACTCTAGGGCTAAGGGGCGGAGCCTGCTAAATACAAAAAGCCTCCTTTAACCCCGGCAGGTCCCTCCCCCTGTGAGGAGGCGCGGCGGGCGGCAACGGAGGACTCCGACGTTTTGATTCCGTCCTGCGAGGAAGGCGGGGCCTATGCCTCCAAACAGTGCCACCAAGGGCAGTGTTGGTGTGTGGACCCCACAGGGGCGGAGTTTCCTGGGACGCGACAGCATGGAGACGTCCTGTTTTGTGGTAGCTATGGTGACACGTGTCGCCAACGTGAGTTCTTGTCATGTGTCTAATATCTTTCCTTAACACCATCATCAAAGGTGGAGGCGTGGCTGACGACTGTCGCTCTCACCGACGCACGGCGCTGGTCCGCTTGTTTTCGGGCCCGCTGGAACCTCGTCTTCCTGCCTCCTCAGAAAAACAAGATGCTTTCTGTCGTGCCCTCTTAAGGCCAATCAGGGATCTCCTGCCTCCGCAGGCGGAGCTCACTTCCTTCCTGTCCATCATGGTGGAAGTCCTCCAGGGGCTCCTTCCCTCAGTGGGTGGGGCCTTAGAGGCGCTGTCTCACTCTTCACCTCGTCGCTTCCAGGAGAATCTCTTTGGAGGAAAGTTCCTGAAGAACGCCGCCAGTTTCAACCTGAGCGGCGCCGTAGGAACACAAGGAGTCATTCGCGTGGACACACCTACTTCCCTGCGCAAACAGCAGAACCTGGTTCGCTCTGTCAGCAAGGTCCTGGAGGACCCTGACTTCCTGTCTGCCCTGCGCCACACACTCAGGGCCACGGGCAGCTCAGGCTCCGCCTCTCTGCGCCAGGTATCCTCCTGAGCACGTTTTCTACACCTTTTTGCATCGGTGACTATCCTCTTGTCTTCCAGATCCTGGCGCCCGTGGTGGCGTCCTGCTCGGCCGAGAGCGAGGAACAAGCGGCGTCCGCCCTGGTGCCCAGCTGCGCGCCTGACGGCAGCTTCCAGGAAGTTCAGTGTCAGGGCGGCGAGTGCTGGTGCGTCACACCGCAAGGTCAAGAGATTGCGGGGTCACGGGTCGCCGGCGCCAGACCTCGATGTCCGTCTCGCTGCGAGGAAGCCCAATCCGCAGCGCTGAAGCTGAAGGAGACGATGGCGGCGGGCAGCGTCCTCCATGTCCCAGAATGCTCCGAGGATGGCGACTTCCTGTCGCTGCAGTGCGTGGGCTCACAGTGCTTCTGCGTGGACCGCCAAGGGGCGCCAGCGAATGCCGTCTCAGCAGATGGTGTCGTTACATGTAGGACACTTTAGTGCATCTTCGACTTGTTAAAGGGAAACTTCACTTTTTTCAAAAATTTGACATCAATCATTCACAATCCTAATATATGACAAGAACAAATTTCTCTTTTTTTATGCATTCTAACTCGTAAAATTGGCAATCACCAGTGACTCTGGTGATGAGTCCAGTATTGCACTCATAAAGATTTCTAAAAAAAAACTACCAAAAAAGCATTACTCAATTTACATGCCATGACCTGAATATCAACCAAGTATTAGCTATATTGTTATTATGAGCGCTAATGTCGAGGGATTACTTTTAACAGCGCCGTGATCACAGAGCGCGAACTCGCTTATCTGCAGCAATGTCGGTGAAAGTTAATTCCAGATTTTAAATCATGCCTTTCACCTGGATAGTAGAAGGTTGAGGACATAAACCGAGAAGTTGGTCAACTTTGACATCCAACTTAGACCCGAAGATGGCAAGAAAGACACCAAAAGAGGCTCGTTTGCGGCACCATTTTTTTTTTCTACATCCATCCATCTTCTTCCGCTTATCCAAGGTCGGGTCGCGGGGGCAGCAGCCTAAGCGGGGAAGACCTGACTTCCCTCTCCCCAGCCACTTCGTCTAGCTCTTCCCGGGGGATCCCGAGGCGTTCCCAGGCCAGCCGAGAGACATAGTGTTCTGAAAGTGTCCTGGGTCTTCCCCGTGGCCTCCTACCGGTTGGACGTGCCCTAAACACCTCCATAGGGAGGCGTTTGGGTGGCATCCTGACCAGATGCCCGAGCCACATCATCTGGCTCCTCTCGATGTGGAGGAGCAGCGGCTTTACTTTGAGTTCCTCCCGGATGGCAGAGCTTCTCACCCTATCTCTAAGGGAGAGCCCCGCCACACGGCGGAGGAAACTCATTTCGGCCGCTTGTACCCGTGATCTTTTCCTTTCGGTCATGACCCAAAGCTCATAACCATAGGTGAGGATGGGAACGTAGATCGACCGGTAAATTGAGAGCTTTGCCTTCCGGCTCAGCTCCTTCTTCACCACAACGGATCGGTACAACGTCCGCATTACTGAAGACGCCGCACCGATCCGCCTGTCGATCTCACGATCCACTCTTCCCCCACTCGTGAACAAGACTCCTAGGTACTTGAACTCCTCCACTTGGGGAAGAGTCTCCTCCCCAACCCGGAGATGGCACTCCATTCTTTTCATCATTTCGTGAGGATTATGAATAAGTCTTCTTCCAAACGGTAAGATATAAACAATCCCATCAATGGGCATGCCGGTGAGAGCAGACATTGTACAGTAGGTGATTATTTTTTTATGTTTGTGTATCCTGTTTAGCACTTAGCAATACAGCTACCTGATCCTTAGTGTTTCACTAAAGCTGCATTTGTTTACCAAACAGCTTTTAAAACTAGTAGATCATCCTCATACATAGTAGTCTTTTTTTTGTCTCATGAAATCTGTCTTTATTAGTAGTGTTTTTGTTGATGAAGGGAAAAGTGAACGTTGTGATGAGTCTGTGAAATTAATACGCCACCGTATGCTTAAAATGAGCAAATTACATAAATATTAAATGGTATTGTGAATGTTATTACATTACATACAGTGGGGCAAAAAAGTAGTCAGCCACCGATTGTGCAAGTTCTCCCACTTAAAATGATGACAGAGGTCTGTAATTTTCATCATAGGTACACTTCAACTGTGAGAGACAGAATGTGAAAAAAAATCCAGGAATTCACATTGTAGGAATTTTAAATAATTTATTCGTAAATTATGGTGGAAAATAAATATTTGGTCAACCATTCAAAGCTCTCACTGATGGAAGGAGGTTTTGGCTCAAAATCTCACGATACATGGCCCCATTCATTCTTTCCTTAACACGGATCAATCGTCCTGTCCCCTTAGCAGAAAAACAGCCCCAAAGCATGATGTTTCCACCCCCATGCTTCACAGTAGGTATGGTGTTCTTGGGATGCAACTCAGTATTCTTCTTCCTCCAAACACAGCGAGTTGAGTTTATACCAAAATGGATACATGGATGATACAGCAGAGGATTGGGAGAATGTCATGTGTACTGTCAGATGAAACCAAAATAGAACTTTTTGGTATAAACTCAACTTGTCGTGTTTGGAGGAAGAAGAATACTGAGTTGCATCCCAAGAACACCACACCTACTGTGAAGCATGGGGGTGGAAACATCATGCTTTGGGGCTGTTTTTCTGCTAAGGGGACAGGACGATTGATCCGTGTTAAGGAAAGAATGAATGGGGCCATGTATCGTGAGATTTTGAGCCAAAACCTCCTTCCATCAGTGAGAGCTTTGAATGGTTGACCAAATACTTATTTTCCACCATAATTTACAAATAAATTCTTTAAAATTCCTAAAATGTGAATTCCTGGATTTTTTTTTCACATTCTGTCTTTCCCAGTTGAAGTGTACCTATGATGAAAATTACAGACCTCTGTCATCATTTTAAGTGGGAGAACTTGCACAATCGGTGGCTGACTAAATACTTTTTTGCCCCACTGTATATACGGACAGTGTAAAAATAAAATCTTGATGGAGGTTTTTATCGGTTTTTCAAGTGAGAATAAAACGACTTCTATTGGCTCCCTTGTTTGCTGACTTTTGCTAGTGTGTATTTACGAGTTAGAATGCATAAAAAATAAAAACAAATGTGATCTTGTCTTACATAAGGATTGTGAGCAATAGCCGAAAATCCCCCAAAAAGTGCAGTTCCCCTTCACCGTCTTGCTAGCTACTTTAGCTCGCACGTTCTTCTCTGTTTCAGGTTCAGACACGAAACCCCAGAAGTCTCCGTCCCCTTCAGGTGAGGAGAAACTAGTATTTGAAAGTTGATTTCCTGTTTTGGTCATTGTTTTTTAGCCGGTAGTCATGCTGAGAGCTCATTGCAGGTCAGTGCTTGCGCGCGTTGGAGGAAGTGTCCGCATTCAAACAGGAAGTGGACAAAGTCGTCGCTGTCTCCAACTCCGCCCAATTCCCGGCGGGATACGGCTTCCTATTGGCCGAGGGTCTGCGTCTGACCGCCAAGGAGCTGGATGTCGGCCAATCAGAGGAGGCGCCGCGCGTCGCAGATTGGCTTCTGAGCAACTCCAGAGCTTCTCTGCGATTGGCTGCCTTTTCCAGTGAGTCCCGCCCTTTTACACTTTCTGACCTGATTGCTCCTCCTTCATGTCCTGATTGTTGGTTTTTCAGCCGCCCGGACGTTGCTGGCGCCAGGACGTCGTTCCAAACAGATGTTCAGCCCCCAGTGCGACACCGATGGAGGCTGGCTGCCCACCCAGTGTTACCGCAGCACAGGTCTCACACACACACTTGTCAAGATAAACACATACAAAACTTTTTCAATATAGAACAAGTAAAATATAATTTAAAAATGATACAAATATAAAAAAAAAGAGATGTACACAGGTTGTGCTCATCAGTGTGTGCATGTATCCAGGTCAGTGTTGGTGTGTTGATGAAAATGGGGAGTACGTTCCTGGATCGCTGAGCAGCCGCCCACATCCTCCGGTCAAATGTAAGGTAGAACACCCGCAAAAATGGTAATGTGCACATGGTGTAAATGTGTGTGTGTGTGTGTGGTGCAGGTCTCACGCGCTGTCAGAGAGCACAGAGTCACTCGCTGCTCTCTGGTTGGATGGCAGCTTCTGATGTCAGTGGCTCCATGTCATGGTACCGCCCACGTTGTGAAAAGGTAAACGCACTCGGGGTTTGACAGGGTGTGAAATAATTTTTAATAATAATAATAATAATAATAATAATTGGCCCTAGTGTGTGAATGTGAGTGTGAATGTTGTCTGTCTATCTGTGTTGGCCCTGCGATGAGGTGGCGACTTGTCCAGGGTGTACCCTGCCTTCCGCCCGATTGTAGCTGAGATAGGCGCCAGCGCCCCCCGCGACCCCGAAAGGGAATAAGCGGTAGAAATGGATGGATGGATGGATGAATAATAATAATACTAATATTAAAAGGCCTACTGAAATGAGATGTTCTTATTTTAAACGGGGATAGCAGGTCCATTCTATGTGTCATACTTGATCATTTCGCGATATTGCCATATTTTTGCTGAAAGGATTTAGTAGAGAACATCGACGATAAAGTTCGCAACTTTTGGTCGCTAATAAAAAAGTCTTGCCTTTACCCGAAGTAGCAGATGATGACGTCACCCGTGTGAGGGCTCCTCGCATTGTTTATAATGGGAGCCTTCAACAAAATTGCTATTCGGACCGAGAAAACGTCAATTTCCCGATTAATTTGAGCGAGGATGAATGATTCGTGGCTGAGCATAATTGATAGCGAAGGACTAGAAAGAAGAAAAAAAAAAAGGCGATTGCATTGTGAGCGATTCAGATGTTTTTAGACACATTTACTAGGATAATTCTGGGAAATCCCTTACCTTTCTATTGTGTTGCTAGTGTTTTAGTGAGTTAAATAGTACCTAATAGTCGGAGGGGTGTGTCCACGGGTGTCTTGACGCCAGTCTCTGAGGGAATTAGTCACGGCAGCTGCATGGACAGCGCAAGCTCCGCAGATCTCGGTAAGAGGTGATTTTTTTACCACAATTTTCTCACCAAAACCTGCCAGTTGACAAGTGGTCGGGAACCATGTTCACTTAACCGCTCTGATCCATAGTAAAACTTCACCTCCGGGAATTTTAAACAAGGAAAGACCGTGTGCTGATTCTCTCTCAAAAAAATGAGAATCAGCACCTCCAAGTCCGAGTCCATGGTTCTCGCCCGGAAAAGGGTGGAGTGCCATCTCCGGGTTGGGGAGGAGACCCTGCCCCAAGTGGAGGAGTTCAAGTACCTAGGAGTCTTGTTCACGAGTGGGGGAAGAGTGGATCGTGAGATCGACAGGCGGATCGGTGCGGCGTCTTCAGTAATGCGGACGTTGTACCGATCCGTTGTGGTGAAGAAGGAGCTGAGCCGGAAGGCAAAGCTCTCAATTTACCGGTCGATCTACGTTCCCATCCCCACCTATGGTCATGAGTTTTGGGTCATGACCGAAAGGATAAGATCACGGGTACGAGCGGCCGAAATGAGTTTCCTCCGCCGTGTGGCGGGGCTCTCCCTTAGAGATAGGGTGAGAAGCTCTGCCATCCGGGAGGGACTCAAAGTAAAGCCGCTGCTCCTTCACATCGAGAGGAGCCAGATGAGGTGGTTCAGGCATCTGGTCAGGATGCCACCCGAACGCCTCCCTAGGGAGGTGTTTAGGGCACGTCCAACCGGTAGGAGGCCACGGGGAAGACCCAGGACACGTTGGGAAGACTATGTCTCCCGGCTGGCCTGGGAACGCCTCGGGATCCCCCGGGAAGAGCTAGACGAAGTGGCTGGGGAAAGGGAAGTCTGGGTTTCCCTGCTTAGGCTGTTGCCCCCGCGACCCGACCTCGGATAAGCGGAAGAAGATGGATGGATGGATGGATGAATGAAAGACCGTGTGTTTGTGTGGCTAAAGGCTAAAGCTTCCCACCTCCATCTTTCTACTTTGACTTCTCCATTATTAATTGAACAAATTGCAAAAGATTCAGCAACACAGATGTCCAAAATACTGTGTAATTGCGCGATGAAAAGAGCCGACTTTTAGCGGCAAGTGGTGCTGCGCTAATATGTCCCCTCCAACTCGAGACGTCACGCGCACGCGTCAACATACGCGTCATCATTCCGCCACGTTTTCAACAAGAAACTCCGCGGGAAATTTAAAATTGTAATTTAGTAAACTAAAAAGGCCGTATTGCCATGTGTTGCAATGTTAATATTTCATCATTAATATATAAACTATCAGACTGCATGGTCGGTAGTAGTGGGTTTCAGTAGGCCTTTAAAGTGCGGCCTTTATTTTTTGCCGAAAAATGGCCGGCGGAAACAAAGTTTTCAAGTTCTTGAGACTTTTAAGTGATATGATAGGATAGACGTCTCCAGCGATTTTTGTGGGGCTACTTGAAACCGGTGAGGGGCAACTTTTTCTCACATTTAAAGGCGGCGCTAAAGAGACAATTTTGAAACTTTGTTTTCGGGAACCCCGAAATATAAACATTTTCGCCATACCTGAAGTGCCCATACTTGCCAACTTTGAAACCTCCGATTTCGGGAGGTGGGGGGCGTGGGGCAGAGGCGTGGTCGGTGCGGGGGGCGTGGTTAAGAGGGGAGGAGTATATTTACATCTACAATCCACTAACTTGAGTATTTCTTATATATATGTATGTTTATATATATATAAATATATATACACGTATGAAATACTTGACTTTCAGTGAATTCTAGCTATATATATTTATTTATGGGGCGGTATAGCTCAGTTGGTAGAGCAGCCGTGCCAGCAACTTGAGGGTTGCAGGTTCGATTCCCGCTTCTGCCATCCTAGTTACTGCCGTTGTGTCCTTGGGCAAGACACTTTACCCACCTGCTCCCAGTGCCACCCACACTGATTTGAATGTAACTTAAATATTTGGGTTTCACTATGTAAAGCGCTTTGAGTCACTAGAGAAAAGCGCTATATAAATATAGTTCACTTCACTTCAAAATGTTAATATATATAAATAAAATAAATAGTTGAATTTCAGATGGCACCTATCAAATACACAGTAATAAAAACACAGTTGTTCTACTAACTGTACTGTGCTTGCTGCTTACTAACTTTCACTATTTGAGTAACCTTTGTTCTGCCATTTGCGTACTGGCGAGAGTCACTTGCCGTCAGGTGCACAACACCACGTAAATCGTTGGCCAGTCAAAAAGCAACCCCAACATTCACCAGGAGATGGCGACAGACAACAGGGAATCACTCTATTACAGACAGCGTTGCCATGGCTGTAACTTCCTTGTTCTTCTGCTTCGTCTCCTTGTGTGTGCAGTTTTTTTATTAAAAATCCGTAGATGTTGTAACGTGATTGGGCAGGAAACCTGTTTATATAGTGGGAAAGCGGACGTGAAAACAGGCTGTCCCCACTCAGGTCCGTATGGAGCTGGAGGGGGCGTGGCCTCCATCTTTGCTGAATTTCGGGAGATTTTTGGGAGAAAATTTCTTCCGGGAGTGGCGCTGAATTTCGGGAGTCTCCCGGAAAATCCGGGAGGGTTGGCAAGTATGGAAGTGCTTGCGAAATTTGGGTACATTTTGTGCATGTTAAGGGCCTTAAAAAGGCACCATAATAATAATAATAATAATAATTTTAAAAAGAGAGCAAATTCAATAGGGCCCTAGCGGCGCTCTGCATCGCACCCGCAATTCTTGCTCCGCTGCCCGGGCCCTAATTAAAGCTGCGAGCAGCGTTAAGAGGGCTCTCGCACCACCATGCAACTCGGTGTTCCAGTGAACCGGCAGGCAAGCGTGACGCATGCAGTCCAGTCCTTAACCCAACTCCCGACACATCATCAAAAATGATGTAGATGGAAGTTACGACTGTTATAATTTTCCACCACAAGGGGGCGATGTTGGTGTCGATATTAACATCTAGTCCCAACCTAAAAGCTTCATATCAGTTTGAAAGGCGATTCGATCATCTGTGAAGTAATGAGCGTTGGATGGTTGATGGCGAGGAGCAATTTTTGCCGTCAGGCTCCACCTACAATGAATGGGTAAAAGTAGGTACTGACCCATCCCCCAGTACAGGGTTTCATTATCATCTTCTGGATGATAATGAATACACATTCAGGATCAGAATTTGTGGAGCCAAGTTATAAATGTTGAAAGTTTTGTGGCGAGCCATCAAATCAAAGTTTGGCCCCTTGCCACGCCCACATCCTACGGCGTAGGCAAAATTCCTTCACAATTTATCATCAACCATATGTCCAGTATCTTACATTTGAATTGCAACTAATTTGGTCCAAGTCCACAAGAGGAGTTCTCTGAAGTATGCCCCCTGTTTTTGACTCAAAAATGGCTGACGGACACAAAGATGGCCGACTCCCCGTTTGTTTTCAATAATGGGTTCTTGAGATCTTTAGGTTCGTCCTGCCATAATCGATGTCACAGGCGATTTTCGTGATGAAAAATGATTCTGGGACAAAATTTTCACATTTTAAGTTGCGGCTAGAGAACCAATTCTGGGTCGGGGACCCTCAAAATATCAGATTTTTTTCTAGACTGTACATACTTGCTCAAATCTGTGAGTCTTTGTGCATTTAAAACGTTAAAAAATGCGATGGAAATTGGAGAGTGATAGTAAACGAAACGATTTCAACAGGGTCTTCGGAGCTTTTTGCGACTCTGCCCCTAAAAATAGTTTTTAAAAAGTAAAAAAAAAACAGGACGACAAGATGAAGATAAGCCTTCTAAAGGCCACAGCGAAACATGCACATCACAGATCAAATAATTATTAACAATTATTGACTCAAAAATGGCTGACGGACACAAAGATGGCCGACACCCCGTTTGTTTTCAATAATGGGTTCTTGAGATCTTTAGGTTCGTCCTGCCATAATCGATGTCACCGGCAATTTTTGTGATGAAAAATGATCCTGGGACAAAATTTTCACATTTTAAGTTGCTGCTAGAGAACCAATTCTGGGTCGGGGACCCTTAAAATATCAGATTTTTTTCTAGACTGTACATACTTGCTCAAATCTGAGTCTTTGTGCATTTAAAACGTTAAAAAATGCGACGGAAATTGGAGAGTGATAGTAAACGAAACAATTTCAACAGGGTCTTCGGAGCTTTTTGCGACTGGCCCTAAAAATAGTTTTTAAAAAGTAAAAAATAAAACAGGACGACACGATGAAGATAAGCCCTCTAAAGGCCACAGCGAAACATGCACGTCACAGATCAAATAATTATTGACAAAATGTGGGTTTTACATTTTAGGATGGTCGCTTCTCAGTGCTGCAGTCTGAGGGCACTACAGGCTGGTGTGTGAACCCTTTGAGTGGAGAGACAATGCAGACCGCCACCCTCAGCCCTGATGGACAACTCACATGTAAAAAAAAAAAAAAACACACACACACACGCACGCGTAGTACAATGCAGTAAAAAGGTTTGTGTTGGCGGTGCGTTCAGGTCCCAGTTGGTGTGAGCTTCAGGGACGCCAGTGTGACTCCGACGGTGGCTTCGTCCCGCTCCAATGTGATGTCACTTCTTGCTGGTGCGTGTCTGACAACGGACACGAACTGGTGGGGACCCGGAAACGACGTCTGGCAGAACTCACGCCGTCATGTGACCGTAGGTGTTTGACGACATCGGCAACGCGTTGTCCACTCGAGGGCATCGTCACAGTGGTTGTAGTCATGCGGCAAAGCAAACTTTGGGTCGGACTAGTTCCAGGACTGGTGTCACAAAATATTTACTTCTAATCTACAGAAGTACCTCAGCTTACGAGTTTAGTTGGTTCTGTGACAGCGCTTGTAACTTGGTGGTCGAACTAATATCTGTTGGAATGTTTTTGTACTTCCACATTGCTAGATTGTCCTCTGATGGTACGGTCAGCTCAGGTCTTAGTAGAATTTGAGTAGTCGATGACACCAGCTTGTTCATGGGTGTGCACCTTGTCCATCAGGAATATTCAATCAGGAAGTCTTTGACTTCATGCTTAGGTAGTGGTAGTGCTGGGTTTCTGTACGCTAAACCGTTTGCTCTACGCAATGCGATGCTGGGAGTAGAGTTTGAGGCTTGTGTCATTGGCATTCACCTCTTTGATGTATGAGGCTCCCAAGGTTTGGTCTAGTCCCCAACAGTATCTCCCAACCTGTTCTGATCAGTCGACCAGTTCTCTCTGGAAGGCCCCAGGTGAGAGTATGCCCCAGTGTTTCCAGCACTTGTGTGGGCATAGGCTCTACAAACGGCCCTTAAGCTCTGCTCACTGTTCCAGGAAGAGCGTTCGAGGGAACGTAAAGCGGCTGATGAACCAGGTGTCATCCTTTGCCAAAGGCCCCTTTTACAGTGCACACCAAATCGTATTTTTTGCCACACATTTGACTTTGTTTGCCGGTGTAAAAGCTCCCAAGTTCTTCAAATCTGATCTTTTCGCATCAGATTCAGAGGAAGTCCGAATCTGATTGTCTTGATCGGTTGATCCATAGTTTTGAAAATGTGTCATATAATTTCTATGCAGATGATATTCAGCTGTATTGTGCCTTCAATGATTAAGAGTTTCACCTTTTAACAGAGTTCTTGGAATGTGTATCCTGTATCAAAAACCGGTTGTCTTCGAATGTCCTAAATTCTAATTAAACGGAAACTCTGATCATTGCTCCCGATAAAAAGATCCCCCCGACGAAGAGCTCCCTTGGTGCTCTGAGTGCATCTGTTAAAACCAGCCACAGAAACCTTGAGGTTGTGTTTGATCGGTCCATGTCTTTGGAGGTTCATGGTCATCCACTGACCCAAAACTGTCACATCTCTAAAGTGAGAAATTTGTTGGCAAAATCGAATCTCGAAATGATCATTCACATGTTCATCTCGTCTCACAATGACTATTGTAATTCTGTTTTCACTTGTTTCAACAAGTCAACTGTAAAGAGACTTCGGACTGTACAAAATGCGGCTGCCAGACTTTTGACCGGTGCACCCAGTCTTCTTTGGCTTCCAGTGAGGTTTTGCATAGTTTAAGATTTTAGTCCAGACTTTTAGTCCAGGGTGTACCCCGCCTTCCGCCCGATTGTAGCTGAGACAGGCACCAGAGCCCTCCGCGACCCCAAAAGGAATAAGCGGTAGGAAATGGATGGATGGACTTTCCGTGCGTTGCAGGGTAAGGCCCCTCAGTATATCGCTGATTTGTTGCGCTCCTACACTTCAGGGCGCAGCCTTTGGTTTACAGGCCAGGGTCTCCTAAAGCTCCCTAAAACTAATTTTAAAACCGTAGGAGACCTCGCAATCCAGGCTGTATCCCCCAAACTCTGGAATGACTTGCACCAGTCCCTCCAGGAACTTGACTGCGTTGACTTTTTTTTTTTTTTTTTTCCATTGTTTAGCTCTAGGTGTATTTATTTTTATAATAAAATGATGCGTGTAAAAAATCAAGATATGTATGGTGTGACTATGTGTTGTGTTTAACAGAATGTTACCAGGAGTTGTTGAAGGTGCGTGTTAAGCGAGATGCGGTATTCCAGGGAGGGCGAGGCAAGCTCGGAGGTCAGTGGGCAGGTGAGAGGTCAAAGGCAGGAGCGAGGCGTCAAGGTCTGTGTCCATGCGAGAAGTCGAGATCCAGGAAGGCAGCTAGGGAACCAGAGGGATTACGGGGAGTCGAGACACAGCTGGAAACCAGGAAACGGAGAAACGCATAGAGGGGGCTATGTTCTGGCCCCGGAATGCAGGTTGCGCTGGCTTAAGAAGCGTGGTGCCTCATCATGTAAATTGCTGATTGATTCATGCGGCTGCAGCTGGAGAGGACTGCGTGGGGAAGGCGTGGCGCGGTTGGGAGCGTGGGCGTGCCAGCAACCTGAGGGTTCCTGGTTCAATCCCCACCTTCCACCAGCTTTGTCATGTCCGTTGTGTCCTTCAGCAAGACACTTCACCCTTGCTCCTGATGGGTTGTGGTTAGGGCCTTGCATGGCAGCTCCAGAGGCAAAATGTTCACAGCACATTCTGGAGTGTTCTGTAGGAATCGGGTGATCCCTTTGTATCATGCTCCGTATGGCAGAAATCCACTTGTTATGGCAGTCAACGTTATGCACCAGGAGCGGGACACAACACGATTCGATCTGTTTCTTCTTAGGTATTTGCTTCTCTGCGTTGACTTTTTAAAAAAAACAAACATTTGAAGACTTTGTTTTACAAACAATCTTTTGGTAAAGGTTATCCTTTGTATAAAGTAGCCTCTGTTGTTTTAATATTTTTTTCAAATTCACCTATATTTTGTACTTACGTACTTTCTTACTATTTGTGCACATGCACGCTTAATACATGAGGCACCTGAACATTTTGGAATGTTTGAATCAGTTAAGTGGTATCAAAATAGTTTCACACAACCAACACAAGCTACTGTGCTAACTAGGCGCCCTGTCCTCTGTTGGTGTCCAGGGCCCGCCTGTACCGACTCCGATGTCACGCACGGCACTCTGGTTTGCCGCCCCACCCAAGATGGCCGTCAAACATGCGATCTCATCTGTCTTAGTGGTTACCAGAACTCACTTTCTGTCCAAAACTTCACGTGTGACATGATTGGCCGTAGCTGGGAGGGAGACAACAAACCTCTGCCTGGAGCCTGCCAGAGTATGACCACTAAACACGGACCCATGTTCCAGAACATTTTTACTGGTCACGCTGTTGGGTAGTCCTCAGTGTGTGTATGTGTGTCTGTGTGTTCAGTCGGTCAGCCCGCACAGAGTGTGTCCATGTCACAGCAATGGATGATGAGGACGTCCTGCTCCGAGCTGCAGACCTTGCGTTCCCTGCTCTTCAAAAATATGACCAGCAGGGGGCTCTGCATTGCTCAGGTAAAAACACACACCCACACACACATACCCGCACACATGCTCAAACAATTGGGTCTGTAGCTGCCAGCGTTGGGACGCCAAGTGTTGCTGTGTGACGACTCGTCGGTTCGTATGCATTGCGTCGGCAAGGACGTGTTGATGATGACGGTCACCTGGACCGCCTTGCTGTCGGACCTCCCGGCCTCAGATCTACCTGACCTCCTTGACGCTGGTGAGCAGCACACGTCCAAAGAGCATGTACGTGGAATGTTCTAGAACTCACTAAAATACTGTCGTTTTCAGCGAGTCGACTCCAAGAGGACTTTAAGGGGATGGTGACGCACATTGGCTTCACTTCGCAGCCTGGACAACTTTCTGAGACCAGTCCCACCTTAGGCTGCTCCCCCGGTTACCGCCTGAGCGACCAAGGCGACAGTTGCGGTGAGTCTGGTTAGCTACAACTTGGTTTCAGAGTTGGTCCCAAACATGGTGCCATGCAGTCATGAGAGGGGATTTTGACCTATCATGTAAGAGATTGTCTAGATTAGATTAGATTAGATAGTACTTTATTTATTCCGTCAGGAGAGTTCCTTCAGGAAAATTACAATTTTCAGCACAATCCCATTCAAGATCAGACAAACATTACAGGGAGACAGAACAGGATCGCTGACGGGTCTGCCGGCTTCCAGCGCCCCTTACAAAAAAGATGACATACAGGTAAACAACTCATAGCCATAGTACACATCCCTCTTCCATGTGTGTAAGAGGGAAACATCAAACATCAAAGAACACAGAGGACATTAAAGACATTAAAGCAGCAGATACAACCAGACACTTCTACATACAGCTATGAATAAAAAGTAAAAGAAACATATCCACTGTGGTGGCCTCTGCGGTGTTCCACGCCATCGTCCGCTGGGGAGGAGGGAGCGTGGCCAGAGACAGGAGCAGACCCAACAAAGCAACCAAGACAGCCGACTCCACTCTCGGCCAATGTCCAGTCCGCATGGATGAGCGAGGATACGTCCAAGGTGACCGAGGTGTCCGACACCTGCTCACCCAGTCAAGACACCGCGTAGCCTCTCCGTCCCAGCGCTCAGTGCTAGCTCCGCAGCCCTGTCCCCTCATCCGCATCTCCTCCAGTCCCTCCAAACAGACTCTGGTGTAGCAGAGACCCAGCTGCTGGTCTCCATGGCCAAGAGGCTCCCGGGAGGCAGATCAAGAAGTCCACAAAAAAAGCACCACAGAGGTAACGAAAGTGCCACCCCTTGTCACACAGTCCCAAAGGGTCCCGGACCAAAATGCAAAAAAATATAATAACACATGAAAACAAGAGGGAAACACAAAAGGATGACACAAGAGCACAGAGCTCCTGCCTACAGCAGCCACTACAGCAGCGCCATCTTGGAAAAAAAAAAAAAGCCATACTCTTCTCTGATTAGTCGCAAACCCCTCACGTGAGTACCCGGGGCCATGTTTGAGACCAACTCTGAAACAGAGTTGTCCGTGCTCTGGAAATTTTGCGGCGCCAACTTGATGACATCACTTGTCTCTGTCCGCAGTCATTTGTCCTGCCGGGAGTTATTCCACGGAAGGAGCATGTCTTCTGTGTCCAGAGAGAACTTACCAGGATACAGAGGGGCGGGACTTCTGTAACAAGTGTCCTAGAGGTTCCTCAGCTGCCGGGTCTTTCTCTGTCAATCAATGTGAGTCGTCCATGTCAGTATGTCACCTGCTGGTCAAACATCAACACCTGCTAGCTCACCAGTGCGTATGTTTGTGTGCACGTGCGCAGGTGTGACCGACTCCGACTGTGAAAGGCGGGGCCTTCGTTGCTCTGACCAAGGTAATTACTTGCCGGCACAGCCTAACTTCCTGTCCGGCAGGTGGAGCTGCTTTAACAGTGAGGGGGCGGAGCTTGACTGGACAAAGAGTGACACTCCTCTCACCGACCAGGACTGCTCAGGTGAAATTTAACAGCCAATCAGAGCGCAAGAGCCTTTAAATGACACGTGCGTGCTTGTGTGTGTAGTACTCATAAGGTTCCAGGCTGTTCCCAAATCAGAAGTGATCTTTGGAGCTGAAGACACTGAAGTCCTGCAAACAATAACCTCTGACTTCCGAACATGTGCTGAAGGTAAACACACATACACACACAGCCTTAAAGGGGAACATTATCACCAGACCTATGTAAGCCTCAATATATACCGTGATATTGCAGACCATATGTTTTTTTAACCGGTTTCCAAACTCTAAAAGGGTGAATTTGGCGATTTAAACGCCTTTCAATTGTTCGCTGTCGGAGTGATAACCTTTCACCCGTGTCGTTACAACGGGAAGCAATCCGCCATTTTCTCAAACACATTACGCACACCAAGTCAAATCAGCTCTGTTATTTTCCGTTTTTTCGACTGTTTTCCGTACCTTGGAGACATCATTCCTCGTCGGTGTGTTGTCGGAGGGTGTAACAACACGATCAGGGACGGATTCAAGTTGACTTACGTGGAGTGTGCATCGATTAGCACGGCATGCTAATCGATGCTAACATGCTATTTAGACTAGCTGTATGTACATATTGCATCATTATGCCTCATTTGTAGCTATATTTGCATGCAACCTTTCCTTCCACCCACATTTAATACCAAACAAACACATACCAATCGACGGATTCAAATACACCAGTGGTCAAAAGATGCAAAAGTCCCTCGTTTGTTCTGCACGTTTTACTGACGATAGCGATGCTACGACAGAGATGTGTGGATATCCTGCGACACTCAAAGCAGATGCATTTCCAACGATAAAGTCAACGGAATCACAAAGGTGAGTTTTGTTGATGTTACTGATTTATGTGCTAATCAGACATATTTGGTCACGGCATGACTGCCGGCTAATCGATGCTAACATGCTATTTAGGCTAGCTGTATGTACATTTGTAGCTATATTTGCATCCAGCCTTTCCCTCCACCCACATTTAATGCCAAACAAACACATACCAATTGACGGATTCAGCTACACGAGTGGTCAAAAGATGCAATTGTTGGTTAGAAGGCGATCGCCGAATTCATACTCATTGCCTTTGTCCGTCGTGATATGGCTGAATAGCTTCAGTTTCTTCTTCAATTCAATTTTCGCTATCTGCCTCCACCCTCCAACCATCCGTTTCAATACATGCGTAATCTGTTGAATCGCTTAAGCCGAGTCTGAATCCGAGCTAATATCGCTACATCTTTCTATTCTCTCTGCCATGTTTGTTTGTATTGGCGTCACGCAGTGACGTCACAGGAAAATGGACGGGTGGATTCACAGATAGCGAAAATCAGGCACTTTAAAGCCTTTTTTCGGGATATTCCATGATGGGTAAAATTTTGAAAAAAACTTCGAAAAATTAAATAAGCCTTTGGGAACTGATTTGTATTGGTTTTAACCCTTCTGAAATTGTGATAATGTTCCCCTTTAACAATGTGTACTGACACATTGCGTATTGTGGTGTTGTTTTCTCTCAGCGTGTGCCGTGAACACTTCCTGCCACCATGTGGCGCTGTTCAACCGCCAGTGTCAACTATACAGTACACACACCCTCAACACACACTGCAACACCTCTACTAAGGTATACACACGCACGCACTCACAGACAGCAGTCTTTGATGATGTTACCAAGGAGATGTGTGTGTTTTATGGCAGGTCAGTGGCTTTCTGGGTAATCCTGAGGCGGAGCTCTTTGGTGGTTTGAGGTGCTCCTTGCGGGTGAGAGGCGGGGACTCAAATGTGCTCGTCATCAGGAAGAGTGGTAATGTCGGCATGGCAACCACCGGGTGGGACATGTGTGCTTGTTTTGACAGTCAGCTGTCTTTCAGGGGCGGAGTCTTCTTCAAGCTTCACTAGGCTAGCACAGGCGAAGGCACTCTCGGGCGTGTTCAGGACTCAAGTGTTCGCCGGTGCGTCGCTCGCAGACGCTCGCCGCTTTTGTGAGACGGGCTGCCGCAGTGACGCTTGCTGCAGCGGCTTCATCCTGAACCAGAACAGCCTGAGCGGGGGTACGTTGCCACGGAGACGTTACTAGAGGAACCCTTTGTGGCTCAGCCTAACCCACCCTTTCTTCCACAGGTTCTCTGCTCTGTGGTTGGCTGAGAGAGCCGTCCATCCTGATGTGTGGGCGGGGCGACTGGGACGTGACAGGTCAAGCAGCCGCCAATCGCGTATGCGGGGCGGGGCTTACTTATGACGAGCAGGGGCGGAGCTTCCTGTTCAACTTTGGAGGACAAAACCTAACAATCGGCAAGACGGGAGTACAATCAATCAATAAGAAGTCAGATGATCAAAAAGTAGAGTTAACATTTGTGACGTTTGCTGTTCAGCTGCATCAGCTCTTCCAGTGGACAAGGAGGACGGGAAAGGTTACCAAACATCCATCGTATCCTTCCAGGCCGTCTACCTGAAGACAGGTATTGTGTAAACCGTTGACTTTACATCCTTCGCTTGATGCTGACAAGGTCACATGACTTTTTTATTTCTTCTAGAAGACAGGTCGGCCGCCAGTTCTTGTGATCCTGTCGCGGGCTTAACTCCGCCTTTAGACGGTTAGTACCTTTAAAGGCCTACTGAAATGAGATTTTCTTATTCAAACGGGGATAGCAGGTCCATTCTATGTGTCATACTTGATCACCTCGCGATATTACCATATTTTTGCTGAAAGGATTTAGTAGAGGACATCGGCGATAAAGTTCGCAACTTTTGGTCGCTAATAAAAAAGCCTTGCCTTTACCGGAAGTAGCAGACGATGTGCGCGTGACGTCACGGGTTGTGGAGCTCCTCACCTCCTCACATTGTTTACAATCATAGCCACCAGCAGCGAGAGCGATTCGGACCGAGAAAGCGACGATTTCCCCATTAATTTGAGCGAGGATGAAAGATTCGTGGATGAGGAAAGTGAGAGTGAAGATGTGATGTCTCAGTGGCGTTGTGGTGACGACTTGTTCTCTCGTGGGTGCAGCAAAGATGGAACACAGCGTGAGGGTAAAGATAATGATTTATTTACACACTAAAGAACACTATAAAACAGACTAGGAAACAAAACACTTTGCATGAAGGCACTAACAAACAAAACTAGATCTAGCGTGGAAGCTAGGAAGAACAGAAAGCGCTAGCGTGAGAACTAGGGAAAAGAACAAACAAAACAGCGTGGAAGCTAATCGAGCGCTAATAGTTACCACAATGCTGGAATGTGACATCATCTGTTGCGTGGGAGCAAACAAGAGTCCAAGGCTGAATGTCAAACAGAGGCGGGCATACATAGGGAGATAAATAATCAAGGGCAGGTGCGCGTGATCAAAGCAGAGACAGGTGACACTAAATGGGTAACTATGACAACGGAAACAAAACCAGGAAGTGCCACAAAGAACTGAGGAAGACAAATACTAGACAGAATGTGATAAACAAAACCAAAACCAGAATATGCCATGATCCAAGATGTGGATCATGACAGAATAACTAGAAAAAAGAAAAGAAAAAAAAGACGAGGGCAGTGGGAGCGATACAGATGTTATTAGGCACATTTAATAGGATAATTCTGGAAAATCCCTTATCTGCTTATTGTGTTACTAGTGTTTTAGTAAGATTATATAGTCGTAGCTGAAAGTCGGAGGGGTGTGGTGACCGCCAGTGTCTCCGATGGAAGCCACGTTTCTCGACGAGGAAAGGCAGCTGGGCTGAGATTCCCCCCCCCCCCCCCCCTCTCCTCCACGGTGTAACCATCCGACGGTCGTGGGTGGCCGGTGGCAGAAGGCAAGAGAGTCCACAGCTGCAGGAGGAACGACGCAAACTCTCCGCTCATGTCTACGGTAAGAGCCGACTTATTTCCACCATTTTCTCACGGAAACCTGCCGGTTGACATGTGGTAGGGAACCATGTCCGCTTGACCGCTCTGTTGCACAGTAAAGCTTCACCGTCAGCTTTCAGGAATGTAAACGAGGAAACACCGGCTGTGTTTGTGTGGCTAAAGGCGGCTGCAATACACCGCTTCCCACCTACATCTTTCTACTTTGACTTCTTCATTAGTAATTGAACAAATTGCAAAAGATTCAGCAACACAGACGTCCAGAATACTGTGTAGTTATGCGATTAAAGCAGACGACTTATAGCTTGGATCGGTGCTGGATCAAAATGTCCGCTACAATCCGTGACGTCACGCGCACGCGTCGTCATACAGTGACGTTTTCAACAGGATACTTCGCGCGAAATTTAAAATTGCAATTTAGTCAACTAACCCAGTCGTATTGGCATGTGTTGCAATGTTAATATTTCATCATTGATATATAAACTATCAGACTGCGTGGTCGCTAGTAGTGGGTTTCAGTAGGCCTTGAAAGTTGCGCCTCCTACGGTGCCTTTTGCTACTAATGATAGCTGTGTGTGTGTGTGTGTGTGTGTGTGTGTGTGTGTGTGTGTGTAGGTTCAGTCCAGAGGAAGTTTGTCTCTCTGTCAGAAGACAACGTCCAGGTGGATCCTCAGAGGAAAATTCCTGTTCTCTCCTTCTGGATCAACAAAAACCAGCACACGTCCCAGCAGGCTTTGCTGTGGTGCCTCACACGTGCGTCCTCACACTAGTGCCCTCTAGTGGTTGTGCCTTTCAAGCTCACGCGGTGTGTGTGTGTGTGTGTGTGTGTGTGTGTGTGTGTGTGTGTGTAAGCAGGCTGCGACAGCGAGCCTCAGTGCTCCGTGGCCGATCTGACGGACGCCGACTTGCCAGGTTTCTACAGCTGCGTCCTGTTTGCCAACACCCAGGTGTGCGGCGCCTACGACACACCCCTGAGACGCCCCTGCCGCCCCCTACTGGACAGGAGACCCAAAACCACATACAGCAAGACAGGTAACGTACACTAACATTTAAAGGCCTCCTGAAATGAGATTTTCTTATTTAAACTTGGATAGCAGGTCCATTCTATGTGTCATACTTGATCATTTTGCGATATTGCCATATTTTGGCTGAAAGGATTTAGTAAAGAACATCCACGATAAAGTTCGCAACTTTCGGTGCTAAGAGAAAAGCCCTGCCTCTACCGGGAGTCGCACTGAGCCTAGTCTATAAAATCCGCTACACCTCCTTGATACCGAAGTACATGTCAAACTACTTCCTTAACATAAATGACCGCCATAACCACAACACCAGGGGGAGCTCCACAAACCACGTTAAACCCAGATTTTGATCTAACAAAGGTCTTAACTCATTCTCTTTCTATGCCACATCAATGTGGAATGCACTCCCAACAGGTATAAAAGTAAGTGCATCTCTATATTCCTTCAAAACCGCTCTAAAACAACACCTCCAGGCAACTTCAACACTTTACTAATACCCTCCTCCATTCACATCCCATCTCCCCGGATTATAAACAACTCAAATGTACTTCTAATGTATATACTTGTTCTTATGCTATCTGAACTCACTATGTTCTCTGCTGGCTGTACATATCCTACTAAATAAGACGTACACTGTTTCAATGTCCACATTTCTCTGTTGATGCAATTGTTGATGACTGAAGTTCTGATATCAACCAAAGCACCCCACCCACCCCCCGGATTGTAAATAATGTAAATAATTCAATGTACATACTATGATGATTAACTTGTGTGATGACTGCATTAAGTTGATAGTATATATTTGTACCATGAATTGATTAACGTGGACCCCGACTTAAACAAGTTGAAAAACTTATTCGAGTGTTACCATTTAGTGGTCAATTGTACGGAATATGTACTGTACTGTGCAATCTACTAATAAAAGTATCAATCAATCAATCAATCGCAGACGATGACATCACAAATGTGGGGGCTCCTCACATATTCACATTGTTTTTAATGGGAGCCTCCAACAAAAAGTGCTATTTGGACCGAGAAAACGACAATTTCCCCATTAATTTGAGCGAGGATGAAAGTTTCGCGTTTGAGGATATTGATAGCGACGGACTAGAAAAAAAAAAAAAAGATTTAAAAAAATGTGTTGAAAAAAAAAACGCGATTGCATTGGTACGGATTCCAGGGTTTCCCACACATTCATTTATTTGCGGCGGCCCGCCACGAAAGAATTACAACCGCCACAAATAAAAAAAATAAAAAATTATTATTATTATTATTATTTTTTCGCCTTTTGACTAGCTCGACCGCTCATAAAAGCAATGGGACTCTGTCTGTGAATGGAGCTTGTAGTTACATATAATATTAATATGTAAATATTATATAAATATGTACATAAAGTGTTGTAATTATATTCCAACTCCGCGTTCTTCTTGGTCATCGCCGCCGCCGCTGCCCCCCATCCCCCCACCGCCCGACCACACCACCACAAATAGATGCCTGACCTGTGGGAAACACTGGATTACTGGATTCCGATCTTTTTAGAGACATTTACTAGGATAATTCTGGGAAATCCCTTATCTTTCTATTGTGTTGCTAGTGTTTTAGTGAGTTAAATAGTACTTGATAGTCGGAGGGGTGTGTCCACGGGTGTGTTGACGCCAATGTCTCAGGGAAGTCGACGGCAGCTTTATGGACGGCACAAGCTCAGCTTTTCTCCGGTAAGAAGCGACTTTTTACCACAATTTTCTCACCGAAAACTGCTGGTTGACATTCCGTCGTGATTCATGTTTGCTTGACCGCGCTCTGATCCATAGTATAGTTACACCTCCAGGATTTTTAAACAAGGAATCACCGTGTGTTTGTGAGGCTAAAGTCTAAAGCAGGGGCGCTCACACTTTTTCAGCAGGCGAGCTACTTTTCAATTGACCAAGTCGAGGAGATCTACCTCATTCCTATTTATAATTTATATTTATTTATTTATGAAAGAGACATTTTTGTTAACATGTTAATGGTGTTTAATGATAATACAAGCATGTTTAACACACATAGAGTCCTTTCTTTCATGAAGACAAGAATATAAGTTGGTGTATTACCTGATTCTGATGACTTGCATTGATTGGAATTAGACAGTGGTGCTGATAACGTCCGCATTTTCAAATGGAGGAAAAAAAAAGTCCTCCTTTCTGTCCAATACCACATGAAAGTGGTTGGATTTGGCATCTCATTTGTCCAACTTGCATACTCGTTTTTAAACACTTTGTTATGAGAGTAGCATATGTGTGTGGCCCTTTAATGTCTGGCAGCAGGTGAGTGACGTCAGTGAGAGTGCGGGTGGGCAAGCAAGTGAGAAAGCGGTCGCTGAGGGCGGGGGAGAAATACATTGGCATCAAACTCCGTAGCTTGCTAGCTTGTGCACGCTAGCTTTCTGAGACTCTTATTTTGTTGGCACAGGCAGGATGAAGCAGGTCTTTTATGGTGAAGACAGGAACTGTGCAGTCGGTCTTTAGAGTTTTGACAGTAGGTACGGAGTCTCTAGAAATAAAATGTGTTTCTCTGCGTCCGCCCTGTTAGTGATTTTTTTCTTAAATATGAGCTCACAGCAGCCAGCGTCATCTCACAAGATCCTCGGGTGCCGAGAATGTCAAACAACTGACGAAAGTGAAGTCTTGGTATGATTGATGATTGCTCATTTTTATGTCTATTTTTTAATGCCTGGCTTGAGATCGACTGACACACCCTCCGAGATCGACCAGTCGATCGCGATCGACGTAATGGGCACCCCTGGTCTAAAGCTTCCCAACTCCATCTTTCTACTGTGACTTCTCCAATATTAATTGAAAAAATTGCAAAAGATTAAGCAACACAGATGTCCAAAATACTGTGTAATTATGCCGTTAAAGCAGACGACTTTTAGCTGTGTGTGTGTGTGCAGCGCTCATATTTCCTTAAAACCCTTGACGTCTTGCGTACACGTCATCATTCCGCGACGTTTTCAAGACGAAACTCCCGGGAAATTTAAAATTGTAATTTAGTAAACTAAAAAGGCCGTATTGGCATGTGTTGCAATGTTAATATTTCATCATTGATATATAAACTATCAGACTGCGTGGTCGGTAGTAGTGGATTTCAGTAGGTCTTTAAGTCAAGCAACAACAAATGTTTACGTGTGTGTGTGTGTGTGTGTGTGTGTGTGTGTGTGTGTGTGTGTGTGTGTGTGTGTGTGTGTGTGTGTATAGTGGATCTTTCGGGACCAGTGAAGAGTTTCTACCAGAGAGTTTCCTTCCAGAAAATGGTCTCTTACTCAGTCCGCAGTCGAGTAAGCCTGAAGGAAAACACGCTGCTGACTGAAGGGTAACACACACACACACGTGACACACACAAACACACACCTCTGACAAGGTATGTGTTTTCAGGTTTAAGGCTTGTGAGCGACGTTGTGATGAGGACACCTGTTGCCGAGGTTTCGGTTTCATCAGAGATGGTAAACACACAAAATCCAACGTCATATGACACGCCAATAAATTTTGTCTGTGTGTGTACGTGTGTTTCCTTTTATATAGGGAGCACAGGTGTTGTGTGTGTGTCTCTAATCAGCCTCGGAATTCAAACGTGCAGTGAAGACCATCAGACCGATTGGGGGACACAAGACTGTAGACCGTCTGAAGTCAAGACCACACCAAAACCCTTTGGCTGGTACCAGAAACCAGGTAGCACGAAAACACGTGGACACACACACACAAAATGTGTATAAAACTGGCGTGGTTGTGTTTTCAGTAAATCAGTGGACGTTGTCTCCAGCGTTGTGTCCTGCGTTTCAACTGCCAACTTTCCCAAGCGGTAAGTAGCACGCTAGCTAGCATCCCAGTTAAGGTGACTTTACAGTCAGGATGTATATCTCTTAAAAATTTAACCCAGAATTATAATAAAAGGTAAACAGCAATGAACAGTACAATACAATTGTAAACTAAAACAAATTAAAAAAACAAAAATACACTAAGATACGCATAATCGTCTCTTAGCACTCATATTACCTGCTGATTGCTAACTTTCAGCTCTTACAAAATGGTTCAAGGAAACTACAAACCCCGTTTCCATATGAGTTGGGAAATTGTGTTGGATGTAAATATAAACGGAATACAATGATTTGCAAATCCCTTTCAACCCATATTCAGTTTAATATGCTACAAAGACAAGATATTTGAGGTTCAAACTCATAAACTTTATTTATTTTTGCAAATGAACCTTAACTTAGAATTTCATGTCTGCAACATGTGCCAAAGTAGTTGGGAAAGGGCATGTTCACCACTGTGTTACATCACCTTTCCAATAAACGTTTGGGAACTGAGGAAACTTAATTGTTGAAGCTTTGAAAGTGGAATTCTTTCTCATTCTTATTTTATGTAGAGCTTTAGTCGTTCAACAGTCCGGGGTCTCCGCTGTCGTATTTTACACTTCATAATGCGCCACACATTTTCGATGGGAGACAGGTCTGGACTGCAGGCGGGCTAGGAAAGTACCCGCACTTTTTTACTACGAAACCACGCTGTTGTAACATGTGGCTTGGCATTGTCTTGCTGAAATAAGCAGGGGCGTCCATGATAATGTTGCTTGGATGACAACATATGTTGCTCCAAAACCTGTATGGACCTTTAAGCATTAATAGTCAAGTGCCTTCACAAATGTGTAAGTTACCCATGCCTTGGGCACTAATACACCCCCATACCATCACAGGTGCTGGCTTTTGAACTTTGCGCCTATAACAATCCAGATGGTTATTTTCCTCTTTGTTCCGGAGGACACCACGTCTTCATTTTCCAAATATAATTTGAAATGTGGACTCGTCAGACCACAGAACACTTTTCCACTTTGCTTCAGTCCATCTTAGATGAGCCCGGGCCCAGCGAAGCCGGCGGCGTTCCTTGGTGTTGTTGATAAATGGGTTTTGCTTTGCATAGCAGAGTTTTAACTTGCACTTACAGATGCAGCAACCAACTGTAGTTACTGACAGTGGTTTTATGAAGTGTTCCTGAGCCCATGTGGTGATATCCTTTACACATTGATGTCGGTTTTTGACGCAGTACCGCCTGAGTGATCAAAGGTCCGTAATATCATCGCTTATGTGCAGTGATTTCTCCAGATTCTCTGAACTTTTTGATTATTTTATGAACTGTAGATGGTAAAATCCCTAAATTCCTTGCAATAGCTCGTTAAGAAATGTTGTTCTAAAACTGTTCGAAAATTTGCTTACAAATTGGTGACCATCCTTGTTTGTGAATTACTTAGCATTTCATGTAAGCTGCTTTTATACCCAATCATGGCACCCACCTGTTCCTAATTAGCCTGCACACCTGTGGGATGTCCCAAATAAGTGTTTGATGAGAATTTCTCAACTTTTTCGGTATTTATTGACACCTTCCCCAACTTCTTTGTCACGTGTTGCTGACATCAAGTTCTAAAGTTAATGATTATTTGCAAAAAAAAAATGTTTATCAATATACAACATATTATTTCAAATGCGGTTGCGCATTTTGCAAATTGCGCCCACAGAGCAAAGCGAGACCAGCTTGCTTGTAAATAAATACAATTTAAAAAATAGAGGCAGCTCACTGGTAAGTGCTGCTATTTGAGCTATTTTTAGAACAGGCCAGCGGGCGACTCATCTGGTCCTTACGGGCGACCTGGTGCCCGCGGGCACCGCGTTGGTGACCCCTGTACTAGGTCATAAAATCAGTGTCAGTTGAGTCGGTCCATAGGTTGCCTGTAGTGACTTTTAATGTCCAGCAGATGTCAGTATTTAGTGACACACTATTGACACAGTATCTGTTCATAACTTTTATGGACAGAATTTCTAGGCGCAGTCAAGGCATTGAGGGGTTCCGGTTTGGTGGCCGCGGGATTAGGTCTCTGCTTTTCGCAGACGATGTGGTCCTGTTGGCTTCATCTGGCCGGGATCTTCAGCTCCCACTGGATCGGTTCGCCGCCGAGTGTGAAGCGGCCGGAATGAGAATCAGCACCTCCAAATCCGAGTACATGGTTCTCTCCCGGAAAAGGGTGGAGTGCCATCTCCGGGTTGGGGAGGAGCCCCTGCCCCAAGTGGAGGAGTTCAAGTACCTAGGAGTCTTGTTCACGAGTGAGGGAAGAGTGGATCGTGAGATCGACAGGCGGATCGGTGCGGCGTCTTCAGTAATGCGGACGTTGTACCGATCCGTTGTGGTGAAGAAGGAGCTGAGCCGGAAGGCAAAGCTCTCAATTTACCGGTCGATCTACGTTCCCATCCTCACCTATGGTCATGAGCTTCGGGTCATGACCGAAAGGATAAGATCACGGGTACAAGCGGCCGAAATGAGTTTCCTCCTCCGTGTGACGGGGCTCTCCCTTAGAGATAGGGTGAGAAGCTCTGTCATCCGGGAGGAACTCAAAGTACAGCCGCTGCTCCTTCACATCGAGAGGAGCCAGATGAGGTTGTTCGGGCATCTGGTCAAGATGCCACCCGAACGCCTCCCGAGGGAGGTGTTTGGGGCACGTCCAAGCGGTAGGAGGCCACGGGGAAGACCCAGGATACGTGGGGAAGACTATGTCTCCCGGCTGGCCTGGGAACGCCTCGGGATCCCCCGGGAAGAGCTAGACGAAGTGGCTGGGGAGAGGGAAGTCTGGGCTTCCCTGCTTAGGCTGTTGCCCCCGCGACCTGACCTCGGATAAGCAGAAGAAGATGGATGGAGTATTGACACAGTATCAATACAGTTTTGCAATGTGTCGAAACGATACATGAAGCCTCATCAACCCATCACTACAATATATTATTTCACTATGTACTCTTGCAAGTCCACATTTTCGCTTATCGTGGCGGCTAAAATATTGGTTTTCATCAGCGTTTTAAACAGGACCAAACAGCTCATTTGGACAGAACATGTTTAAGAAGGAAACACAAAAGAGTTTTAACTTACAGTTGTGTTGATGTCACGATGGATGGCGAGCCTGCTGCAGACATCATGAAACAAATAGTGTTGAAAAGGTGTCCTAATGACTTTATTCCAGGTGTTCACATAACATGAAACACGGTAACTTTTAGTTTTGGCGCTGCCGGTGAGACGTTCAACTTCAACTTCCTCATCTCGGAAGGAAAAGCATCTGATTGGCCCACCGTTCTCGCTAACTCCACCCTCTGTCAAAATGTAGGCTATTCGATAACTGTGATTGGATATATTCCGAACTCGCCCCGCCCATTTACCTGACAATTTCGAATATGATTGGATTTTGTTTCTGACAATTTTTAGTCTCGCTTTTGATTCGTCAACTCTGGTTTCTCGAGGGGAGAGGTGTGCGCGCGCACTAGCGGAACCGGACAGTTTTTTATTTTATTTTATATTATCATTATTAGTATTATTTTAGTATTAATATTATTATTATTAATAATGTTAATATTATTATTTATTTTATTTATTTATTTATTTTTTGCCGCAACCTGACAGGTGATGGACAGAAAAGAGGAAAGATGACGTCATGCGAGTTCCTTTTTCAGAGGATTCCTCCATTAATCCGGATAACATTGTCAATTTGTAATATATAGGTTTTGTGGGTACATTGATTGATTGATTGATTGATCGATTGATTGATTGATACTTTTATTAGTAGATTGCACAGTTCAGTACATATTCCGTACAATTGACCACTAAATGGTAACACCCCAATAAGTTTTTCAACTTGTTTAAGTCGGGGTCCACGTTAATCAATTCATAGTAAAATGTACTTTCTCAACTTCAAACATTTTGATTTGAGGTGGCAGGGCATTTATTTGAAGGCATAATTGGTGTGGTTCTGAACATGGGAGACATACCTAATTCAAGTTATTAACACATGAAGAATGAACAGGAATACTTACTGTATTTCCTTGAATTGCCGCCGAGGCGCTAATTAATTTAAAACCTCTCCTCACTCCTGCGCTTACCAAAGGCATGCGGTAAAAGTAAGCATGCGCTAATTATTTTAAAACCTCGACTCACTCCGGCACTTACCAAAGGCATGCAGTAAAAATTGAGTGTGATGTAAGCTTGGACCTTAAATCCTACTGAATAGATCTTAATCTTCTTCCCTTTATGCGATTTCAAATTACCGGTATTGAAATCAGCCTCCTCCATTTTGAAAATGATGACAGGGGAAGTGTCACTCGTGACGTCACGAGTTTGACCAGGCGGTAATACTAAGCATGCGCTCATTATTTTGCGAAGCGAGTTTGACCCGGCAGTAATTCAAGGCAGGCGCAATTCAAGGAAATACGGTAGTTTCAATGTATTGCATGATATGAAAAAAATTTCAGTTTTTCCTTGCCATGTGCTTCAAACGCTTTGGGACAGCTTGAAAGGTGACTAAACAGAACATTGCCACAAGTTGTCCCATACTTTGTTCTGGCATGCTGAGTTCTACCGAGGTCTACTGTGTTCTACTACATCCTACAAAGTTCTAAAATCTACTGAGTTCTACTGAGTTCTAAGCTGTACTTAGGTCTATCAAGCTCCGCTGAGTTATTGTCAGTTCTACAAAGCTGTACTCTGTCCTACCAAGTTCTAAAATCTACTGGGATCTACTAAGTTCTACTGAGTTTTAACAGGTGTCACAGATTTTTAATAAGTTCTAAGTATTGATGAGTTCTACTAAGTCTGACAAAGTACCAAGCTCCACCGAGTTCTATTAAGTTCAAATAAGTTCCAATACGTTGTAAGTTCTACTACGTTTTGCAGAATTCTCAGTTCTACTGAATTATACTGAGTTTTGCTGAGTTCTACTAATTCCTAAGTTATACTGAGTTTTACTGAGTTCTACTAAAGTCTTCAGAGTTCTACTAAGTTCAACTGAGTACTTGTAAGTACTACAACGCCCTACCATGTTCTAAAATCTGCTGGGTTCTACTAAGTTCTACCGAGTTCTACCAGGTTTTACTTATTTCTACAAAGTCCTAAGTCATGCTGAGTTATACTAAGTTTCACAGAGTTCCAAGCTACTAAGTGCTAGTAACTTCTACCCTGTTGAGTTCTACTGGGTTTTGCTGAGTTCTACTAAGGTCTACTAAGTTCTCCTCAGTTCTAGTAGGTTCTACTATGTTCAGAGTTCTACTACGTTTTGCTGCGTTCTATTAAGTCTAAGTTGTACTGAGTTTTACTGAGTTCTACTAAGGTCTACTGAGTTCTACTAAATACTAAGCCCTGCTACGTTCTACTAAGTTTTAAGTTCAAGTAAGTTCCAATACGTTCTAAGTTCTACTACGCTTTGCAGAATTCTCAGTTCTACTGAATTATACTGAGTTTTACTGAGTTCTACTAATTCCTAAGTTATACTGACTTTTACTGGGTTCTACTAAAGTCTTCGGAGTTCTACTAAGTTCAACTGAGTACTTGTAAGTACTACAACGCCCTACCATGTTCTAAAATCTGCTGGGTTCTACTAAGTTCTACCAGGTTTTGCTTATTTCTACAAAGTCCTAAGTCATGCTGAGTTATACTAAGTTTCACAGAGTTCCAAGCTACTAAGTGCTAGTAACTTCTACCCTGTTGTAAGTTCTACTGAGTTCTACTGGGTTTTGCTGAGTTCTACTAAGGTCTACTAAGTTCTCCTGAGTTCTAGTAGGTTCTACTATGTTCAGAGTCATACTACGTTTTGCTGCGTTCTATTAAGTCTAAGTTGTACTGAGTTTTACTGAGTTCTACTTAGGTCTACTGAGTTGTACTAAATACTAAACCTTGCAACGTTCTACTAAGTTTTAAGTTCTACGGAGTTCTACTGAGTTTTACAGAGTTCTGAGTTCTACTACGTTTTACTGAGTTCTACTAAGTTCAACTGCTTTCTAGTAAGTTCCACTATGTTCTAAGTTCTACTATGTTTTGCTGAGTTCTATTAAGTTCTACTGAGTTCTACTAAGTTTTACGTTCTACAGAGGTCAAGGTTTTACTGAGTTTCACTATCGTATACTGGGTTCTACTAAGTTTTAAATTCTACAGAGTTCTAGTTTTTACTGAGTTCAACTGAGTTCTACTTTAAAACACCTCAGGTAAGTTTACTATCAAGATATATATTTTCACATTTTTCTTACGAATCTTTGTTATAATTTTATCACCGAGTTCTACTGAGTTCTGAGTTCTACTAAGTACTAAATTCTGTAGTTCTACTAGGTTCTACTGAGTTTTAGGTTCTATTGAGTTCTACTAAGGTGCATTGAGTTGTACTAAATACCAAACCCTGCTACGTTCTACTAAGTTTTAAGTTCTACGGAGTTCTACTGAGTTTTTTCAGAGTTCTGAGTTCTGCTACGTTTTACTGAGTTCTACTAAGTTCAACTGCTTTCTAGTAAGTTCCACTATGTTCTAAGTTCTACTATGTTTTGCTGAGTTCTGTTAAGTTCTACTGAGTTCTACTAAGTTTTAAGTTCTACAGAGGTCTAGGTTTTACTGAGTTTCACTATCGTATACTGGGTTCTACTAAGTTTTAAATTCTGCAGAGTTCTGGTTTTTACTGAGTTCAACTGAGTTCTACTTTAAAACACCTCAGGTAAGTTTACTGTCAAGATATATATTTTCAAATTTTTCTTACGAATCGTTATAATTGTATCACTGAGTTCTACTGAGTTCTGAGTTCTACTAAGTTTTTCTGAGTTCTACTAAATACTAAATTCTGTAGTCCTACTAGGTTCTACTGAGTTTTAGGTTCTATTGAGTTCTACTAAGGTGTACTGAGTTGTACTAAATACTAAACCCTGCTACGTTCTACTAAGTTTTAAGTTCTACGGAGTTCTACTGAGTTTTTTCAGAGTTCTGAGTTCTGCTACGTTTTACTGAGTTCTACTAAGTTCAACTGCTTTCTAGTAAGTTCCACTATGTTCTAAGTTCTACTATGTTTTGCTGAGTTCTATTAAGTTCTACTGAGTTCTACTAAGTTTTAAGTTCTACAGAGGTCTAGGTTTTACCGAGTTTCACTATGGTATACTGGGTTCTACTAAGTTTCAAATCCTACAGAGTTGTAGTATCTACTGATTTCAACTGAGTTCTACTTTAAAACACCTCAGGTAAGTTTACTGTCAAGATATATATTTTAAAATTTTTCTTACAAATCTTTGTTATAATTTTACCACTGAGTTCTACTGAGTTCTGAGTTCTACTAAGGTTTTCTGAGTTCTACTAAATACTAAATTCTGTAGTTCTACTAGGTTCTACTGAGTTTTAGGTTCTATTGAGAACTACTAAGGTGTACTGAGTTGTACTAAATACTAAACCCTGCTACGTTCTACTAAATTTTAAGTTCTACTAAGTTTTTTCAGAGTTCTGAGTTCTGCTACGTTTTACTGATTTCTACTAAGTTCAACTGCTGTCTAGTAAGTTCCACTATGTTTTGCTGAGTTCTATTAAGTTCTACTGAGTCCTACTAAGTTTTAAGTTCTACAGAGGTCTAGGTTTTACTGAGTTTCACTATGGTATACTGGGTTCTACTAAGTTTCAAATCCTACAGAGTTCTAGTATTTACTGATTTCAACTGAGTTCTACTTTAAAACACCTCAGGTAAGTTTACTGTCAAGATATATATTTTCAAATCTTTCTTACGAATCTTTGTTATAATTTTACCACTGAGTTCTACTGAGTTCTGAGTTCTACTAAGGTTTTCTGAGTTCTACTAAATACTAAATTCTGTAGTTCTACTAGGTTCTACTGAGTTTTAGGTTCTATTGAGAACTACTAAGGTGTACTGAGTTGTACTAAATACTAAACCCTGCTACGTTCTACTAAATTTTAAGTTCTACTAAGTTTTTTCAGAGTTCTGAGTTCTGCTACGTTTTACTGATTTCTACTAAGTTCAACTGCTGTCTAGTAAGTTCCACTATGTTTTGCTGAGTTCTATTAAGTTCTACTGAGTCCTACTAAGTTTTAAGTTCTACAGAGGTCTAGGTTTTACTGAGTTTCACTATGGTATACTGGGTTCTACTAAGTTTCAAATCCTACAGAGTTCTAGTATTTACTGATTTCAACTGAGTTCTACTTTAAAACACCTCAGGTAAGTTTACTGTCAAGATATATATTTTCAAATCTTTCTTACGAATCTTTGTTATAATTTTATCACTGAGTTCTACTGACTTCTGAGTTCTACCAAGTTTTTCCGAGTTCCAGTAAATACTAAATTCTGTAGTTCTACTAGGTTCTACTTAGTTTTAGGTTCTATTGAGTTCTACTGAGTTTTATGTTCTACTGATTTCTACTCTGTTTTTCTGAGATTTACTAAACCCTAAACCCTGCTATGTTCCACTAAGTTTTAAGTTCCACTGAGTTGTAAGTTCTGCCGATGTGTTTCAGTGCCCAAGGACCAGTGGAGTCTCCTTGCTGACTCAGCAGTTCTGCTCGACGTGTCGCTTTCTTCCTACGAGGTTATCCACATCAGCCGCGACATCGCCACAGACCCGATCCAGACCAGAGACTGGTGTCTCCATGGTAACATACATGTCACATGACATCACCGCTTCCATATGACCGTGTCGACGGCTTCCTGTTTCAGCCTGTCAGGAGGCGGACTCCTGCACCGCCGTGTCCGTCGCCGAGGAGGAGTCCGCCACTCGCTGCGTCCTCTATCCCGATACTACAGTGTGCGGGTTAAGCTCCACCCCCGACTCGGCGAGCCCCGCCACCTCGTGCCGTCTGGTGATCAGAGAGCCCGCCCCCGAGGTGTACTTGAGGAAAGGTGAGCCAATCCCAAGTCTCGGCATCCCAGCCGACATGGCTCACCTGCTGGTTTCCTCCCCCAGCGTCGTCGAGCCCACTTACCACCGTGGCCATCCCGGGTCACGGCACCCTGCAGGGTGTCGCCGTGGAAACGTCGCTTGGGCCACACAGGAAGACAGTGGTTCAGTTCCTCGGAGTCCCGTACGCCCGTCCGCCAATCGGAGCGCTACGCTTCAAAGATGCGCAGCCACCTGATTGGACGGGAACCTGGGACGCCACCAGATCGCGGTAAGCGGGCGGATGGGCGACCAGCTGGGGGGCGGAGCTTTCTATTGACAGTGAACATCTGTGCGTGTTCTTCAGGTCCCCCTGCGTCCAACCAGGTGTCCTCGACACCAGCGAGGACTGCCTCTTCCTCAACATCTTCCGCCCTGTTGCTATGGTGATGTCACAGCATACACAAACACACGTTTTAGAGCAGGGGTCGCCAACCTTTTTGAAACCAAGAGCTACTTCTTGGGTACTGATTAACGCAAAGGGCTACCAGTTTGATACACACTTAAATGGGACGGCGTGGCGCAGTGGAAGAGTGGCCGTGCGCAACCCGAGGGTCCCTGGTTCAAATCCCACCTAGAACCAACCTCGTCACGTCCGTTGTGTCCTGAGCAAGACACTTCACCCTTGCTCCTGATGGGTGCTGGTTGGCGCCTTGCATGGCAGCTCCCTCCATCAGTGTGTGAATGTGTGTGTGAATGGGTAAATGTGGAAGTAGTGTCAAAGCGCTTTGTGTACCTTGAAGGTAGAAAAGCGCTATACAAGTACAACCCATTTATCATTTATTTAAATAAACTGCCAGAAATAGCCCATCCATCCATCCATTTTCTACCGCTTATTCCCTTTCGGGGTCGCTGGCGCCTATCTCAGCTACAATCGGGCGGAAGGCAGGGTACACCCTGGACAAGTCGCCACCTCATCGCAGAGCCAACACAGATAGACAGACAACATTCACACTCACATTCACTCACTAGGGCCAATTTAGTGGTGCCAGAAATAGCCAATTTGCTCAATTTACCTTTATTAAATAAACCTATATATACCGTATTTCCCTGAATTGCCGCCGGGGCGCTAATTAATTTAAAAGCTCTTCTCACTCCAAAGGCATGCGGTAAAAGTAAGCATACACTAATTATTTTAAAACCTCTTTTCACTCCGGCACTTACCAAAGGCATGCAGTAAAAATTTGAGTGTGATGTAAGTTTGGACCTTAAATCCTACTGAATAGCGCATAATCTTTTTCCCTGTATGCGATTTCAAATTATTGAAATCAGCCTCCTCCATTTTGAAAATGATGACAGGGGAAGTGTCACTCGTACCATCACGAGTTTGACCAGGCGGTAATAAATAAATAAATAAATAAATGGGTTGTTCTTGTATAGCGTTTTTCTACCTTCAAGGTACTCAAAGCGCTTTGACACTACTTCCACATTTACCCATTCACACACACATTCACACACTGATGGAGGGAGCTGCCATGCAAGGCGCTAACCAGCACCCATCAGGAGCAAGGGTGAAGTGTTTTGCTCAGGGCACAACGGACGTGACGAGGTTGGTACCAGGTGGGGATTGAACCAGAGACCCTCGGGTTGCACACGGCCACTCTCACACCGCTAATTATTTTGGGAAGCGAGTTTGACCCAGCAGTAATTCTAGCCAGGCGCATACTATATGCCCTGCGGCAATTCAAAGAAATACGGTATATATAAAAAAGTGGGTATTTCTGTCTGTCATTCCGTGGTAAATTTTTTTTTCCTTTTATGGAAGTTTTTTTGTAGAGAATAAATGATGAAAAAAACACTTACTTGAACAGCTTAAAAGAGGAGAAAACAGGAAAAGAAAATGAAAATTAAAATTTGAAACAAAGGTTATCTTCAATTTCGACTCTTTAAAATTCAAAATTCAACCGAAAAATAGAAGAGAAAAACTAGCTAATTCGAATCTTTTTGAAAAAAATTGAATAAATAATTTATGGAACATCATTAGTAATTTTTCCTGATTAAGATTGATTTTAGAACTTTGATGACATGTTTTAAATAGGTTAAAATCCAATCTGCAATTTTTTTAGAATATATAACAAATTGGCCAAAGCTTTATTTCTAACAAAGACAAATCATTATTTCTTCTAGATTTTCCAGAACAAAAATTATAAAATAAAATTCAAGACTTTGAAATACGATTTAAATTTGATTCTAAAGATTTTCTAGATTTGCCAGAATAATTTTTTTGAATTTTAATCATAATAAGTTTGGAGAAATAGTTCACAAATATTCTTCGTCGAAAAAACAGAAGCTAAAATGAAGAATCAAATAAAAAAATAATTATTTTTCTTTACAATAATAAAAAAAATACTTGAACACTGATTTAAATTGTCAGGAAAGAAGAGGAAGGAATTTAAAAGGTACATTTGTTTAAAAATCCTAAAATAATTTTTAAGGTTGTATTTTTTCTCTAAAATTGTCTTTCTGAAAGTTATAAGAAGAAAAGTAAAAAAAATAAATGAATTTATTTAAACAAGTGAAGACCAAGTCTTTAAAATATTTTCTTGGATTTTCAAATTCTGTTTGAGTTTTGTCTCTCTTAGAATTAAAAAATGTCGAGCTAAGCGAGACCAGCTTGCTAGTAAATAAATACAATTTAAAAAAATAGAGGCAGCTCACTGGTAAGTGCTGCTATTTGAGCTATTTTTAGAACAGACCAGCGGGCGACTCATCTGGTCCTTACGGGCTACCTGGTGCCCGCGGGCACCGCGTTGGTGACCCCTGTACTAGAGGAATAACATTGGTGTGTGTGTGTTTCAGAGGGGTCGTGTCCCGGTACTCGTTTTCTTCTTCAACCCCTCGACCAATCAGACAGGAGGAATCTTGGATGGCTCCACCCTGGCTGCTGCAGGGAATATTATTGTGGTAACGGCCAGCTACAGAACAGCTGCACTTGGATTCCTGAGCACAGGTAGACACACACACACACACACACACACACACACACACACACACACACACACACACACACACACACACACACACACACACACACACACACCAGTAACGCCCTCATTGACTTACATGTGACCTCAGGTTCATCAGGTCTCCGTGGCAACTACGGTCTGTCCGACCAAGAGGCGGTGCTTGACTGGGTTAACGCCCACATTCATTTGGTGGGCGGAGACAACAGCAGCGTGACTGTGGGGGCGGAGCGTGGAGGCGCTGACATCATCAGCCACCACCTGCTGTCGCCCACCCCTCTCTTCCAGCGAATGCTGCTCATGGTGGGTTAGGGTTAGGTTGGTCTATGTTTAGGTTATGGGTGGTTATGTTGGGTTAGGGTTTAGGATTTGGTTAAGGTGGTTATGGGTTGGATTGTGATTAGGTTAGGGTTGATTGAGTTATGTTTAGGTTATGATTATGTTAAAGGCCTACTGAAATGAGATTTTCTCATTCAAACGGGGATAGCAGGTCCATTCTATGTGTCATACTTGATCATTTCGCGATATTGCCATATTTCTGCTGAAAGGATTTAGTAGAGAACATCCACGATAAAGTTCGCAACTTTTGGTCGCTAATAAAAAAAGCCTTGTTTATAATGTGAGCCACCAGCAGTAAGAGCAATTCAGACCGAGAAAGCGACAATTTCCCCATTAATTTGAGCGAGGAGGAAAGATTCGTGGATGAGGATATTGATAGTAAAGGACTAGAAAAAAAAATAAAAAAATAAAACAAAATAAAAAGCGACGGCTCCGGGCGGCGGCAGTGTGAGCATTTCAGATGTAATTAGACACATTTACTAGGATAATTCTGGAAAATCCCTTATCTGCTTATTGTTTTAATAGTGTTTTAGTGAGATTGTAAAGACATACCTCAAAGTCGGATGGCTGCGGGGAACACGCCAGTGTCTCAGAGAGAAGCCGAGGAGCCAAGCTCACAGCTGCCTTTTTTGACAGCTACTGCAGGAGGGGGCTTCACGGTGGCAGAGGGGTTAGTGCGTCTGCCTCACAATACGAAGGTCCTGCAGTCCTGGGTTCAAATCCAGGCTCGGGATATTTCTGTGTGGAGTTTGCATGTTCTCCCCGTGAATGCGTGGGGTCCCTCCGGGTACTCCGGCTTCCTCCCACTTCCAAAGACATGCACCTGGGGATAGGTTGATTGGCAACACTAAATGGGCCCTAGTGTGTGAATGTGAGTGTGAATGTTGTCTGTCTATCTGTGTTGGCCCTGTGATGAGGTGGCGACTTGTCCAGGGTGTACCCCGCCTTCCGCCCGATTGTAGCTGAGATAGGCGCCAGCGCCCCCCGCGACCCCGAAAGGGAATAAGCGGTAGAAAATGGATGGATGGATACTGCAGGAGGACGCATTATCCACTGATGTCTCCGGTAAGATATATAACACAATTTTCCCATCCAAAAAGATGCTGGTTGACGTAGAGAAACATGTTCGCTTGACCGCTCTGTGTTAAATCTTCACAACAAACAAAGAAACACCGGCTGTGACTCGGTGCTAAAGACAGCTGCAATCCACCGCTTTCCACCAACAGGATTATTCTTTATAGTCTCCATTATTAATTGAACAAATTGCAAAAGATTCAGCAACACAGATGTCCAAAATACTGTGTAATTATGCGATGAAAAGAGTAAGTGGTGCTGGGTTTATATGTCCCCTCCAACCAATAACATCACAAACACACGTCATCATTCCGCGACGTTTTCAACAAGAAACTCGGCGGGAAATTTAAAATTGTAATTTAGTAAACTAAAAAGGCCGTATTGGCATGTGTTGCAATGTTGATATTTCATCATTGATATATAAACTATCAGACTAGTAGTGGGTTTCAGTAGGCCTTTAACTTTAGGTTACAATTTGGTTAGGGTTTAAGTATGTTTTGGTTTCAGGGCTAGGTTAGGTTAGGGTTAAGTTTGGATCAGGTTAGGTCTAAGTCTTGGTTAGATGGTTATGTATGGGTCCTTATTAGTTTAGGTTTGAATCCATTTGGGTGTAGGTAAGGTTCGGTTTAGGGTTAGGTTAGGATTTTGTTAGGCGGTTACCAGTTAGATTATGATTAGATTAGGGTTGAGTTTGGGTTAGTTTCAGGTTAAAAATATGTTTAGGTTAGAATTGGGTAAGGGTTTAGGTAAAGTTTGGTTTCGGGTTAGGTTAGGTGGTTATGGGTTGAATTATGATTAGGTTAAGGTTGACTTTGGGTTATTTTTAGGTTATGATTGTTAGGTTCAGGTTTGAATTTTATTAGGGTTTATATAAGGTTTGGTTTCAGGGTTAGGTTAGGCTTTGGTTAGGCGGTTATGAGTTATATTATGATTAGGTTAGGGTTGAGTTTGTGGTTAGTTTTAAGTTATAAACATCTTAGGTTTAGGTTAGAATTTGGTTATGTTTCTATGTTTTGTTTAGGGTTAGGTTAGGCTTTGGTTATGGTTTAGATCATGATCAGGGGAGGATTTAGTTTGGGTTAGGTTTAGGGCTTGATTGGACGGTTGTGTCTAGGTCATGATTAAGTTAGGTTTAGGTTTGAATACAGTTAGTGTGTAGGTAAGATTTAGAGTTAGGTTGTGATTTGGTTGGGAGATTGTGGGTTAGATTATGATTAGGTTAGGGTTGAGTATGGGTTAGTTTTATCTTATAAATATGTTAGGTTAAGGTTAGAATTTGGTAAGGGTTCAGGTAAGGTTTGGTTTAGGGTCGGGTTAGGGTTTGTATAGGTTGTTATGGGTTAGATTATTAGTAGGTTAGCGTTGAGTGTGGCTTCTGTCAAAGTTATAATTGCGTTAAGTTTGAATTTGGTTAAAGGGGAACATTATCACAATTTCAAAAGGGTTAAAAACAATAAAAATCGGTTACCAGTGGCTTGTTTTATTTTTCGAAGTTTTTTTCAAAATTTTACACCTCCCGGAATATCCCTAAAAAAAGCTTTAAAGTTCTTGATTTTCGCTATTTGCGATGCGACTGTCCATTTCCCTGTGACGTCATACAGGGCTGCCAATACAAACAACGTGGCGGTTACCACAGCAAGATATAGCGACATTAGCTCGGATTCAGACTCGGATTTCAGCGGCTTAAGCGATACAACAGATTACGCATGTTTTAAAACAAATGGTTGGAGTATGAAAGTATTGAAGAAGAAACTGAAGCTATTGAGCGAATAGCTATTGATGCTATTCATAGCCATAGCATGGCCGAATAGCTGCGTTAGCATCGCCGGTAAAATGTGCGGACCAAACGATCAGGACTTTCGCATCTTGTGACACTGGAGCAACTTAAATATGTCGATTGGTAAGTGTTTTTTTTTACATTAAATGTAGGTGGAAGGAAACGTAATATAGTTGCAAATGCATCTTCAAGAAACAGATGGTCGGAGTATGGAGGCAGATAGCGAAAACAAAATTGAAGAAGAAACTGAAGCTATTGAGCGAATAGCTATTGACGCTATTCGGCCATAGCATGGGTGTACCTAATGAAGTGGCCCATAGCATGGCTGCCTTATTAGCATCGCCGGTAAAATCTGCGGACCAAACGATTAGGACTTTCGCATCTTGTGACACTGGAGCAACTTAAATATGTCGATTGGTAAGTGTTTGTTTCGCATTAAATGTGGGTATGTAGTTTCAAATGTACATACAGCTAGCGTAAATCGATTAGCATAGCATGTTAGCATCGATTAGCTGGCAGTCATGATGCGACCAAATATGTCTGATTAGCACATAAGTCAACAACATCAACAAAACTCACCTTTGTGATTTCGTTGACTTAATCGTTGCAAATGCATCTGCAGGTTATCCATACATCTCTGTGCCATGTCTGTCTTAGCATCGCCGGCAGACACTCTGGCAAATTCAATGGGGGTCTGGCGGCAGATTTCTTGCCAGTGGTGCAACTTGAATCCCTCCCTGTTAGTGTTGTTACACCCTCCGACAACACACCGACGAGGCATGATGTCTCCGAGGTTCAAAAAAATTGTCGAAAAAACGGAAAATAACAGAGCTGAGACCCGGTGTTTGTAATGTGTTGAAAATGAAAATGGCGGGTGTGTTACCTCGGTGACGTCACGTTCTGACGTCATCGCCACAAGACCGATAAACAGAAAGGCGTTTAATTTGCCAAAATTCACCCATTTAGAGTTCGGAAACCGGTTAAAAAAATACATGGTCTTTTTTCTGCAACATCAAGGTATATATTGATGCTTGCATAAGTTTGGTGATAATGTTCCACTTTAAGGTTTAGGGTTAGGTTACAATTTGCTTTGTCAGGTACAGTTTTACTTAGGTTCTAACAAGATTAAGTTTAGGTTTGGGTTAGTTTTGCGGTTAATGTCACGTGACGTTTGTGCAGGGCGGGTCGATCTTTTCTCCATCATTTGCCCAAACGCCGTCGGCCGCCAGACAGCAGATGCTCCGTCTGGCCAAAGAGGTGAACTGCGTGACCTCTGACCTCACCGACAACGATGGCGGAATGGTGGCGTGCCTGAGAGAAACCCCTGTGCACGTGCTCAACGCCGCTCAGACGAAGGTAGACTCAACGCCACACCTTGAGCGGGCGCCTGCGTTTGTCTTCTTCACGCAGCTTCTCGTCTTGCAGCTGCTGGCCACCGCCGGACCCTTCCGGTCTTGGTCGCCGACGCGTCACGCCGCACCCCCGCCGTCTCTCCACAGAGTGGACCTGCTGCTGGGGACGTCGGAACACGACGGCCTGATCAGCCGAGTGCAGAGGATAAAGGTCTGAGGTCACCGGCACGAGAGCGTGGAAGTTTGCAACTTTTGTCATTTGATTTTTGAACCGTGCGAGGACAGGACTTTGAGGCGCTGCGGGGTCGCGCTGACGGGAAAACGCTGTTCTACGAGGCGCTGAGCCGCTCGCTGGGCGGAGCCAAGGAGAACGAGCTCCTGAAAGGGGCGGCGGCCTGGTTCTATTCCCTCGACCACAGCTCCGCCCCTGCCGGCTATAACCTGTTCTCCCGAGCGCTGGACAACGCTACAAGGTCCGAGGTGAAACGTCGTCCTTATTTTGGCGTGGCGCTGACGTGTCTGTCCCGCAGAGACCTCTTCATCATCTGTCCCACGCTGCGCATGGCGAGACACTTCGCCAACAGCAACGCCGACGTCTTCCTGTATCATCAGCCCGCCGCTGGCACGCGCAGCAGGTGCCCGCCGCTTCCTGTCCCGAGCTGCGATCGTTTCCTGACCTGACGTTTCACTTCCTGCTCGCAGGGCCGATGCTCATGTCCCGTTGGACGTCCAGTTGGTGCTCGGCGCTCCTCACCAGCCAATCAGCCGGCACCGCTTCACCCTGGCCGAGCGCCGCCTCTCGCTGGCCGCCATCAGCTACGTGTCCAGCTTCGTCAAAACCGGGTGAGGCCACGCAGCCATAGCAACCGTAACCAGGTGGCAAAATCTCAACACCCTTTTGCTTGCAGGAACCCGAACCCGTCACCGCTTTGGCCGACGTCGGTTCTTCCCCGCTGGCTTCCCGTCGGGTTCTCTGCGGCTCCGCCCGCCTACTTGGAGCTAAGCCCTGCCCTCCGTCAGCGGCGGGGCCTGCGCGAGAGAAGCTGCTCCTTCTGGAACAACCTGGGGGAGCTGCTCACGTCAGGGGCGGAGCCTACTTTGATGCCCGAGCTCCCGTTGGCTGCGCCGTCCAGCCAATCGCAGGCCGGCCAAGATTCTTACAGCTGAAGCAATGACATCATCATTTTGCAACATAGCGAATCAACACTTCTGTCTTCATTCAATCATCAATAAAACAATCAAACTGCTGACATCGGCATTGTGTGTGTGTGTGTGTGTGTGTGGGTGTGGTCAAGATTCCTACAGCTGAAGCGATGACATCATCATTTTGCAATATAGCAAATCAACACTTCTGTCTTCATTCAATCATCAATAAAACAATCAAACTGCTAACATCGGCATTGTGTGTGTGTGTGTGTGTGTGTGTGTGTGTGTGTGTGTGTGTGTGTGTGTGTGTGTGTGTGTGTGAGACACTGTACACACAAACTGTGTCCACTGTGTAGGCTTGCACGGTATACTAACGCATCATATTCGGTACTATACCACCTCTAAAAAGTACCGGTACCCATACACAGTTATAATTAACCATCTACTATCTTAACGTCATACACACTACTCACAAGTGAATGTGAAGTGAAGTGAAGTATATTTATAAAGCGCTTTTTTCTCAAGTGACTCAAAGCGCTTTACATAGTGACACCTAATATCTAAGTTACATTTAAACCAGTGTGGGTGGCACTGGGAGCAGGTGGGTAAAGTGTCTTGCCCAAGGACACAACGGCAGTGACTAGGATGGCACAAGCGGGAATCGAACCTGCAACCCTCAATTTGCTGGCACAGCCACTCTACCAACCGAGCTATGCCGCCCCTAATGAAGGTTATACTTAGTATATACATGCCCCTAAAGCTGACCAACACGCCGGACTGTAGTCGGTTGGAAGCGTGTCTTAATGAAATTAAACAATGGATGTCCACTAACTTTTTGCAACTCAACACCAAAAAAACGGAAATGCTGATTATCGGTCCTGCTAGACACCGACCTTTATTTAATAATACAACTTTAACATTTGACAACCAAATAATAAAACAAGGTGACTCGGTAAAAAATCTGGGTATTATCTTCGACCCAACTCTCTCCTTTGAGTCCCACATTAAAAGCGTTACTAAAACGGCCTTCTTTCATCTCCGTAATATCGCTAAAATTCGCTCCATTTTGTCCACTAAAGACGCCGAGATCATTATCCATGCGTTTGTTACGTCTCGTCTTGATTACTGTAACGTACTATTTTCGGGTCTCCCCATGTCTAGCATTAAAAGATTACAGTTGGTACAAAATGCGGCTGCTAGACTTTTGACAAGAACAAGAAAGTTTGATCACATTACGCCTGTACTGGCTCACCTGCACTGGCTTCCTGTGCACTTAAGATGTGACTTTAAGGTTTTACTACTTACGTATAAAATACTACACGGTCTAGCTCCATCCTATCTTGCCGATTGTATTGTACCATATGTCCCGGCAAGAAATCTGCGTTCAAAAGACTCCGGCTTATTAGTGATTCCTAGAGCCCGAAAAAAGTCTGCGGGCTATAGAGCGTTTTCCGTTCGGGCTCCAGTACTCTGGAATGCCCTCCCGGTAACAGTTCGAGATGCTACCTCAGTAGAAGCATTTAAGTCTCACCTTAAAACTCATCTGTATGCTCTAGCCTTTAAATAGACCTCATTTTTAGACAAGTTGATCTGCCGCTTCTTTTCTTTCTCCTATGTCCCCCCCTCCCTTGTGGAAGGGGTCCGGTCCGATGACCATGGATGAAGTACTGGCTGTCCAGGGTCGAGACCCAGGATGGACCGCTCGCCTGTATCGGTTGGGGACATCTCTACGCTGCTGATCCGCCTCCGCTTGAGATGGTCTCCTGTGGACGGGACTCTCGCTGCTGTCTTGGATCCGCTTGAACTGAACTCTCGCGGCTGTGTTGGAGCCACTATGGATTGAACTTTCACAGTATCATGTTAGACCCGCTTGACATCCATTGCTTTCGGTCCCCTAGAGGGGGGGGGGGGTTGCCCACATCTGAGGTCCTCTCCAAGGTTTCTCATAGTCAGCATTGTCACTGGCGTCCCACTGGGTGTGAATTCTCCCTGCCCACTGGGTGTGAGTTTTCCTTGCCCTTTTGTGGGTTCTTCCGAGGATGTTGTAGTCGTAATGATTTGTGCAGTCCTTTGAGACATTTGTGATTTGGGGCTATATAAATAAACATTGATTGATTGATTGATTAGTTAACAGCCATACATGTCACACTAAAGGTGGTCATTTGAACAACGCCAATACAGTCATAAACATGTTCCATATAGTGGAACTCCACTAAGCAACGACGACATAAACACCACGGAACAAATTCCCAGAATTCCCTGCAGCCCCAACTCTTCCTGGGTGCTACAATATAAACACACGCCATGGGTGGATCTACACCCACTGTAATGATACCAATAACAGAAGCGTATTTAGTCGATACTACTATGATTACATCAATATTTTGTAGCATCATAAAATATTTTCTTTTTTTTTATTGATATATGTTATGTTTATAAAGTCAGGAAATATTTCCCTGGACACATAAGGAATTTGAATATCATCAATCAATCAATCAATGTTTATTTATATAGCCCCAAATCACAAATGTCTCAAAGGACTGCACAAATCATTACGACTACAACATCCTCGGAAGAACCCACAAAAGGGCAAGGAAAACTCACACCCAGTGGGCAGGGAGAATTCACATCCAGTGGGACGCCAGTGACAATGCTGACTATGAGAAACCTTGGAGAGGACCTCAGGTATGGGCAACCCCCCCCTAGGGGACCGAAAGCAATGGATGTCGAGCGGGTCTAACATGATACTGTGAAAGTTCAATCCATAGTGGCTCCAACACACCCGCGAGAGTTCAGTTCAAGCGGATCCAAGACAGCAGCGAGAGTCCCGTCCACAGGAAACCATCCCAAGCGGAGGCGGATCAGCAGCGTAGAGATGTCCCCAACCGATACAGGCGAGCGGTCCATCCTGGGTCCCGACGAGCGGTCCATCCTGGGTCCCGACTCTGGACAGCCACTACTTCATCCATGGTCATCGGACCAGACCCCCTCCACAAGGGAGGGGGGGACATAGGAGAAAGAAAAGAAGCGGCAGATCAACTGGTCTAAAAAGGAGGTCTATTTAAAGGCTAGAGTAGTATGACCAATGTATAATACTGTAACTACTAGGTATCGGATTGATACCCAAATTTGTGGTATCATCCTAAAACTAATGTAAAGTATCAAATAACAGAAGAATAAGTGATTATGACATTTAAACAGAAGTGTAGATAGAACATGTTAAAAAATTAACCAGATATTAACAGTAGTATAATAATTCATTTGCTACCACTTGTCCTAATAATGTTGACAAAATAGAATGATAAATGACACAATATTGTTGCGATCCGCTGCTTGGATTTTCACAGATTGTTGTTTTGGTTCCATTTCCTGTTTAGTCTGTCACCATGGTTACATATTATTTCCACCTGCTACTCTCGGTTCTCGCACACCTGTTTCTCGTAATCACCTCCCTTATTTAAGCTCGCCCCTTTTCGTTCTTCATTCTCGGATCCTAATTTGCCTTCGCGCAACAAGTGACGATTGCCTTGTATGTATATTCTCGCCAGCTTACATGCTACGCCTTTGTTTTATTCTAGCTCTCATGCTGATGGTTTGTTTTCCCTTTTTTGTGCCTTTGTGCCAAGTTTAGTTTTTTCTGTTTGTATTCCTAGCTTCCATGCTAGCACCATTTGTTTGCCTTTCTGCTTAGCTCCAGTATTTTTCCCTCCGGGTACTCCGGCTTCCTCCCACCTCCAAAGACATGCACCTGGGGATAGGTTGATTGGCAACACTAAATTGGCCCTAGTGTGTGAATGTTGTCTGTCTACCTGGACTTGTCCAGGGTGTACGCCGCCTTCCGCCCGATTGTAGCTGAGATAGGCACCAGCGCCCCCTACGACCCCAAAGGGAATAAGCGGTAGAAAAATGGATGGATGGATGTTACTGCATTGGTCAGCAGACTAAATTACGAGCCTTTGTTGGTTTACTTACTAATAAAAGACAAGTTTTCTCATATGTTCACTATTTTATTTAAGGACAAACTTTCAATAAGAAACATGTTTAATGTACCCTAATATTTTTTGTTAAAATAAAGCCAATAATGACATTTTTTGTGGTCCCCTTTATTTAGAAAAGTACCAAAAAGTACCAACATATAATTTGGTACCGGTACCGGGACAACACTACCACTGTGTGGTGCTCTGTTATTACTCCTGGCTGCTTGTGGGTGTGGTTTGCCGGCGTGCAGGTGGCTATAAGAGTGACACACACACACACACACACACACACACACACTTCATAATGTGGTCTGGGAATGAGCTCGCAATATGGATCACAGGTGAGACTTTTGTGTTATGTGACTCATCCATCCAAGGCTGTCCTTTGTCACCGATTCTGTTCATAACTTTTATGGACAGAATTTCTAGGCACAGTCAAGGCGTTGAGGGGTTCCGGTTTGGTGACCGCAGGATTAGGTCTCTGCTTTTTGCAGATGATGTGGTCCTGATGGCTTCATCTGACCGGGATCTTCAGCTCTCGCTGGATCGGTTCGCAGCCGAGTGTGAAGCGACCGGAATGGGAATCAGCACCTCCAAGTCCGAGTCCATGGTTCTCGCCCGGAAAAGGGTGGAATGCCATCTCCGGGTTGGGGAGGAGACCCTGCCCCAAGTGGAGGAGTTCAAGTACCTAGGAGTCTTGTTCACGAGTGAGGGAAGAGTGGATCGTGAGATCGACAGGCGGATCGGTGCGGCGTCTTCAGTAATGCGGACGTTGTACCGATCTGTTGTGGTGAAGAAGGAGCTGAGCCGGAAGGCAAAGCTCTCAATTTACCGGTCGATCTATGTTCCCATCCTCACCTATGGTCATGAGCTTTGGGTCATGACCGAAAGGATAAGATCACGGGTACAAGCGGCTGAAATGAGTTTCCTCCGCCGTGTGGCGGGGCTCTCCCTTAGAGATAGGGTGAGAAGCTCTGCCATCCGCGAGGAACTCAAAGTAAAGCCGCTGCTCCTTCACATCGAGAGGAGCCAGATGAGGTGGTTCGGGCATCTGGTCAGGATGCCACCCGAACGCCTTCCTAGGGAGGTGTTTAGGGCACGTCCAACCGGTAGGAGGCCACGGGGAAGACCCAGGACACGTTGGGAAGACTATGTCTCCCGGCTGGCCTGGGAACGCCTCGGGATCCCCCGGGAAGAGCTAGACGAAGTGGCTGGGGAGAGGGAAGTCTGGGTTTCCCTGCTTAGGCTATTGCCCCCGCGACCCGACCTCGGATAAGCGGAAGATGATGATGGATGGATGGACTCATCCATCCGTTCACTGGACTTTTACCGTGTTTGTTTGTTCCTTTTCGTCTCCAGCGTTGTTCATTGCCACGACGGCCGTCCTGGCGACAGTCGGCGCTGAGACGAACACGACCGCCACCATGGCAACCTCTGAGGACCCCGTCGTGACCCAACAGTCCACGGCACATCCTGTATCTGCGGGAACCAACAGCACCCCCGGTGACTACACATCTGCCACCGTTGCGTTGACCACGGCCTCGACCACGGCTTCGACCACGGCCTCGACCACGGCGTCGACCACGGCCTCGACCACGACAGGCTCGACCACCAAGACTGCGCCCCCGGCGGCGGGCGTTCCCGGTTGGGGAATCGCTCTGCTGGTTCTGGCTGCCCTGGTTCTGCTGCTACTGACCTTGCTGCTTGTTGGACTGGTCACTACTTATATGACGACTACTATTATTGATTATTGATCAGTGCTGATCACGTTTTTTCTTCCCACCAGCTGTCGTGGTGCTGCTGCAGCTCTAAAGGGCGACATGAGCGCCCTGACGACGTCCCCCTCTACACCACACACTCTCGCTTCTGGCCCTCCAAAAGCGGCGCTTACGTGAGTCCATGCCGAGGCGCGTGAGTCAGGGGAACATCGGTACGACCCTCTTCTGTCTTTCAGGAGGACGTGGACAAGCCCGCCAAGATGGCCGCCATGTGAGGGTCTGCGAAGGCGCGGGACAAAACTTTTTTTTTTTGCTTTTTTTTTTTTTTAATTCTTGCGGGTTTCCGGTATTTGCTGATCGATCAAAAATAATGATTAATGTTTCGGCGGGGAAGGTGGAGCACCTCGGCCAGGAATGCCGGAGGTCCAAGTCCAAGTGGTTCCTTTGGGGCTTGGCTCGGTGACTCAGACCGGGTCTTTGGTCTCCATGGCAACCTGCTCGTCAATCACCTCAGCATAAAGGACGTGAGACGATCAATAAACACAATCATCCAATTGTCGGACTCTGTCATACATTTGTAATCAGATTACATCGTACACACATGGATACTGATGTCCCATTGGGAGCAACGCTCACGCCCAAATGGGGCGACTCGTTAGGTCAGAAATCTGTGTGGGCCGGGGGGGCGTCCACACTCCCGGCCAATCACGTATTCATATATATGTATATATATATATATAAACACAAACACAAATATATGTATATATATATATATATATATATATATATATATATATACACATACCAAAAGGTTATATTTTGGTTTCATCTGACCACATGACATTCTCCCAATCCTCTGCTGTATCATCCATGTATCCATTTTGGTATAAACTCAACTCGTCGTGTTTGGAGGAAGAAGAATACTGAGTTGCATCCCAAGAACACCATACCTACTGTGAAGCATGGGGGTGGGAACATCATGTTTTGGGGCTGTTTTTCTGCTAAGGGGACAGGACGATTGATCCGTGTTAAGGAAAGAATGAATGGGGCCATGTATCGTAAGATTTTGAGCCAAAACCTCCTTCCGTCAGTGAGAGCTTTGAATGGTTGACCTAATACTTATTTTCCACCATGATTTACAAATAAATTCTTTAAAATTCCTACAATATGTATTCCTGGATTTTTTTTTCACATTCTGTCTCTCACAGTTGAAGTGTACCTATGATGAAAATTACAGACCTCTGTCATCATTTTAAGTGGGAGAATTTGCACAATCGGTGGCTGACTAAATACTTTTTTGCCCCACTGTAAAAGGAAACATGTGTGACGTTAGAGGAAAAATGGGGGGTTTCTTTTTGTAGGGGGGAAAGAAATTTGGCGTGACAAGCCCTACAACCCGTGACATCACGTGCACATCGTCTGCTACTTCCGGTAAAGGCAAGGCTTTTTTATTAGCGACCAAAAGTTGCGAACTTTATCGTCGATGTTTTCTACTAAATCATTTCAGCCAAAACATGGCAATATCGTGAAGTGATTAAGTATGACAAATGTACCTGCTATCCCCGTTTAAATAACAACACTCTCATTTCAGTAGGCCTTTAAAACATTAAAAACATACGAACTTCCGGGAAAGACTCCGAGATACTGCGGTTGAGTTGTTGACGTAATACAGGCTATGACTGCTAGAGGGCGATAGCAAGTTCTGCACGCCGCCACTATCCCCTATCGAAGAAGTTCGACATGTCGTCATTGCTCTCCTATCCAATCAACGGAGACAATGCGGCCGTAGCCCCGCCCCCGAATAAACCGCCATCAGGACTCAAATAGAGGGAAGTGTCTTCCTCGCGTGACAACAAGGTAACAACTTTAGCAGCTTTTTTCCACAACAGCGTCACCAAGTGCGTGTTTGTGTTTGCTGTGGCTTTTTACAAGTTGTCTAACATGTTATACGTTGGTATAATATTGGTGGACGTGAGGCTAACGTGCTAACTGTCCTTTTGGAAGTCAAAATGAACAAGAAAGTTTGACGTTGAAAAATGAGCGCTAAGGTTCTTTTATCTATTGCGTGGAGTCATCGGCGCTGTTCCCGAACTTTCCACGCGATTTGCGACGTAATCTTTGTTTTTGGCGCCATCTATATGTTGCATGCAACCTTTTTTTTTTTAAACCACTACTTTGGCGTAAATGTACATTGTTTACTCGGAAGCTCAAAGTCACGTGATCCGGATAGCCGTGTTATGATCACGTGACTCCTCACTTTAAAGGCCTACTGAAATGAGATTTTCTTATTTAAACAGGGATAGCAGGTCCATTCTATGTGTCATGCTTGATCATTTCTCGATATTGCCATATTTTTGCTCTAAGGATTTAGTAGAGAACATCGAGGATAAAGTTCGCAACTTTTGGTCGCTAATAGAAAAAAGCCTTGCCTGTACCGGAAGTAGCAGACGATGTGCACGTGACGTCACTTGTTGTAGGGCTCCTCACATCCTCACATTGTTTATAATCATAGCCACCAGCAGGAAGGGCGATTCGGACCGAGAAAGCGACGATTTCCCCATTAATTTGAGCAAGGATGAAAGATTCGTGGATGAGGAAAGTTAAGAGTGAAACACTAAAAAAAACAAAAAAAAAAACGGCGACAGCTTCAGGTAACTGCAGTATGAGCAATTCAGATGTTATTAATTAAATAAATAAATGGGTTGTACTTGTATAGCGCTTTTCTACCTTCAAGGTACTCAAAGCGCTTTGACACTACTTCCACATTTACCCATTCACACACACATTCACACACTGATGGAGGGAGCTGCCATGCAAGGCGCCAACCAGCACCCATCAGGAGCAAGGGTGAAGTGTCTTGCTCAGGACACAACGGACGTGACGAGGTTGGTACTAGGTGGGATTTGAACCAGGGACCCTCGGGTTGCGCACGGCCACTCTCCCACTGCGCCACGCCGTCCCTATTAGACACATTTACTAGGATAATTCTGGAAAATCCCTTATCTGCTTATTGTGTTAATAGTGTTTTAGTGAGATTATAAAGTCATACCTGAAATTCGGAGGGCTGCGGTGAACGCCAGATTCTCTGAGAGAAGCCAATGGAGGAACCAAGATCACAGCTGCCTTTTTGACAGCTACAGAAGGAGGTCCCATAATCCACTGAAGTCTCCGGTAAGAGCAGACTTAATATCACAATTTTCCCATCCCAAAACTTGCTGGTTGACGTAGAGAACCATGTTTGGTTGACCGCTCCGTGTTAAAGCTTCACAACAAACAAAGAAACACCGGCTGTGTCTCGGTGCTAAAGACAGCTGCAATCCACCGCTTTCCACCAACAGCATTCTTCTTCATAGTCTCCATTATTAAATGAACACATTTTTAAAGATTCAGCAACACAGATGTCCAAATTACTGTGTAATTATGCGATGAAATGAGACGACTTTTAGCCGTAAGTGGCGCTGGGCTAATATGTCCGCTACAATCCGAGACGTCAAACACGCGTCATTATTCTGCGACGTTTTGAACAAGAAACTCCGCGGGAAATGAAAAATTGTACTTTAGTAAACTAAAAAGGCCATATTGGCATGTGTTGCAATGTTAATATTTCATCATTGATGTATAAACTATCAGACTGTGTGTTCAACAGGTGGCGCTGCTCTGAGCAACATGGCGGACGAGTTCAAGGCCGAGCTGCTGGAGACATCGCAGGATGACGAGTTGAGTGCAAAGGAAACCTTCTTGAAGTCAACAGGTAGAGCCGGTCCACTTCCTGTTTGTCCACCGTCAAGCGGTGTGGGCGGGGCTTGCTAGACACTGTGTTTGTGAGCAGGGGACGTCATCGTGGAGGGAAAGCGGGCCAAGAAGAGCGTGGACAGACTCGACTTCCAGGCGCCCAAGCATAAAGAGCTGACGATCGGCGAGGGTATGTGGACTTCTTTTTTTTACCGCCTCGCCCGAGTCGACGCCGGCCAACGTCCGTCCGTCCGTCCGTCTGTCTGTCTGTGCAGGAAGCGGCGACAAGCTGGGGGACATTCCGCGCACCAACTTGCAGATCAACAAACTGAAGCCCGGCGACCTGAAGCCCCTGCACGTCATCTTGTTTGAGCGGCCGGGGAAGGTAGGAAGATGGCCGCCGGCGCGCCTGTTGCACCCTGACTAGAGATGTCCGATAATGGCTTTTTTGCCGATATTGTCCAACTCTTAATTGCCGATACTGATATATACAGTCGTGGAATGAACACATTCCATCCATCCATCCATCTTCTACCGCTTATTCCCTTTTGGGGTCGCGGGGGGCGCTGGCGCCTATCTCAGCTACAATCGGGCGGAAGGCGGGGTACACCCTGGACAAGTCGCCACCTCATCGCAGGGCCAACACAGATAGACAGACAACTTTCACACTCACATTCACACACTAGGGCCAATTATTATGCCTAATTTTGTTGTGATGCCCTGCTGGATGCATTAAACCAGTGGTTCTCGAATGGGGGTACTTGAAGGTATGCCAAGGGGTACGTGAGATTTTTCAAAAATATTCTAAAAATAGCAACAATTCAAAAATCCTTTATAATTATATTTATTGGATAATACTTCAAGAAAATATGAATGTAAGTTCATAGACTGTGAAAAGAAATGCAACAATGCAATATTCAGTGTTGACAGCTAGTTTTTTTTCTTGACATGTTCCATAAATATTGATGTTAAAGATGTCTTTTATTGTGAAAAAAAGGTTTAGGATTAAGTTCATGAATCCAGATGGATCTCTATTACAATCCCCAAAGAGGGCACTTTAAGTTGGTGATTACTTCTATGTGTAGAAATCTTTATAATTGAATCACTTGTTTATTTTTCAACAGGTTTGTAGTTATTTTTACATCCATCCATCCATCCATTTTCTACCGCTTATTCCCTTTTGGGGTCGCGGGGGGCGCTGGCGCCTATCTCAGCTACAATCGGGCGGAAGGCAGGGTACACCCTGGACAAGTCGCCACCTCATCGCAGGGCCAACACAGATAGACAGACAACATTCACACTCACTTTCACACACTAGGGCCAATTTAGTGTTGCCAATCAACCTATCCCCAGGTGCATGTCTTTGGAAGTGGGAGGAAGCCGGAGTACCCGGAAGGAACCCACGCATTCACGGGGAGAACATGCAAACTCCGCACAGAAAGATCCCGAGCCTGGATTTGAACACAGGACTGCAGGAACTTCGTATTGTGAGGCAGACGCACTAACCCCTCTGCCACCGTGAAGCCCCACATATATTTTTATATGTTTTTTCCAAATAGTTCAAGAAAGACCACTACAAATGAGCAATATTTTGCACTGTTATACAATTTAATAAATCAGAAACTGATGACATAGTGGTGTATTTTACTTCTTTACCTCTTTTTTTCAACCAAAAATGCTTTGCTCTGATTAGGGGGTACGTGGATTAAAAAAAATTTCACAGGGAGTACATCACTGAAAAAAGGTTGAGAACCACTGCATTAAACAATGTAACAAGGTTTTCCAAAATAAATCAACTGAAGTTAAAGGGAATAAGCGGTAGAAAATGGATGGATGGAAGTTATGGAAAAACATGCCACTTCCATATTTATTATTGAAGTCAAAAAGTGCATAATTTTTTTTAACATCAGCTTGGAATTAGGGACATGCTCTCCCTAAAAGAGCATGAGGAGGTTGAAGTGGGAGCGTATAGTGTAGCGCCCCGGAAGAGTTATTGCTGCAAGGAGTTCTAGGTATTTGTTTTGTTGTGTTTATGTTGTGTTTATGTTGTGTTACAGTGCGGATGTTCTCCCGAAATGTGTTTGTCATTCTGGTTTGGAGTGGGTTCACAGTGTGGCGCATATTTGTAACAGTGTTAAAGTTGTTTATACGGCCACTCTCAGTGTGACTTGTATGGCTGTTGACCAAGTATGTCTTGCATTCAATTGTGTGTGTGAAAAGCCGTAAATATTATGTGACTGGGCCGGCCTTTTAAGGCACGTCCCCGATATTGTTGTTTGGGTGGAAATCGGGAGAAATTCAGGAGAATGGTTGCCCCGGGAAATTTTCGGGATGGGCACTGAAATTCGGGAGTCTCCCAGGAAAATTGGGAGGCCTGGCAAGTATGACTGGGAGACGCAACTGCATTGTACTTCTCCCTACGTCTGTGTACCACTCCGTACAGCGGCGTTTTAAAAAGTCATACATTTGACTTTTTGAAATCGATACTGCTATTTTCCGATATCACATTTTAAAGTATTTATCGGCCGATATCAATCGGACATCTTTAACCTTGACCTTTGTTCTCTGTCAGATTTCCACCGTTAAGAAGAACCTACGTCTCTTCAATGGTTTCCCTTTCCCCGCCGGCAGCGAGCAGTACATGAAAAAGCGGGAAAAACTTCTCAGGTGAGTCGCGGCGGTTTGCCGGCATCTTCGCTCATCGCTTACCTGGCACCGTGGCCTGATTGGACGCAGGGCTTCTCATCTGACCAACGCCAAGCTGAAGGTCATCTGTAGCATCTTGGATCTGGAGAAGAAAGGGACGCACTCAGATATGGTGGACCGGATCCTGACGTACCTGCTCTCGCCCAAGAACAGCGGCAAGGTGAGCGCCTGACCCCGGAGTAGGTTCCGCTTCCGGTCCTCGGTCTGACTTGAACCCCTTCTTAGCAGCTTCCCGCCAAGAAAAAGAAGAAGTCCAAGAAAAAAGTGTCTGCCGACAAGTCCGCCGCCAAGGGCAAGAAGAGCGACGCCAAGGCGGGACGCTCCTCGTCCAGCCCCAAGAAGTCCAGAGCGGGGAGCAAGTCCAAAGCCATCGTCATGGACTCCAGCACCGATGACGAGGAAGAGAAGGCGGCGGCGGGGGACAAGTCGTCGGGAAAAGAGGAAGAGTCGTCGGAAAAGGATGAAGAGTCGTCGGGAAAAGACAAGGAGTCGTCTGAGCAGTCCGTAGATGAGGAAGATGAAGAGGTGACGGAAGATGGCCACACACACACACACACACACACATTATTTGTTCCTCTTAAAGGGCGCTCTTTTTGGACAAGTACAGGTTTTTCTTTTTTTTTTAATGCATTCTTAGTCATAAAATATGGCAAGTATGAGGCGGCTAACAATGCAGCTACTATTGCGCCCTGAAATGACTCTTAAAAAAAAAAAAATCCAAACTCGCTAACAATACTCTATTTACATGTCGTAAATATTAACCAAGTATTAGCAGTATTGTTATCATAAGCGCTAACGCAGACAAACTTTTTTGCAGAGCTTTGATCACAGAGCGCTAACTAGCTTATGCTGCTATATGAACATATTGAGATGCTACATCGCCTTTGAGTTGGTGAAAGTAAATTCTCGATTATAAATCATAGTAGAAGGTTGTGGACATAAACCCACAAGTTGGTCAGCTTTGACATCCAACTTAGACATGCAGAGAAAGACATGAAAAGACGCTTTTTAAAATTTTTTACTTTCATGAGGATTGTGATTAATTCTTCATGTAAACGGCAAGATATAAACATCCCATCAGTCTTTATCCCAGTGAAAGCAGACATTGTGCAGTAAGTGATAATTTTATGTTCATTTTGCACTTAGCAATACTGCTGATTAGGTGTGTAACGGTACACAAAAATTTCGGTTTGGCACGTATCTCGGTTCGGTAAGAAAACAAAATAGACATTTTTTGATTATTTATTTAACAAATTTGCTAAATCTTCCAGCAAAAATATTTTTCTTAGTGGAATATTTGATGTGAAGTAATCCGAAACTTGGATAAGTCAATAATTCATAATAACATTGATTTTGATTCAAAATTATGTTTTGGGCAATGACAGTTTGAAAGAAAAAAAACAGCTTTGTTTTATTAGTCAACGTTGCAAGTTTTTCTTAATTACATTTAGCCTTTAAGCTTTTTTATTTCACTTTTGTTTATGTTTTTGTTTATTTTAACAGTATTTTTAGAATGTGCTGTGGGCCTTTAAAACATGAGCTGTGGGCCGCAAATGGCCTCCGGGGCACACTTTTGACACCCCTGCTATAGATAATAAAAATAAAATCTGATAAATCTATGGATAAAAAGCGGAGCCAGGTGACGCATGCGCGTTTATCATAACTCTCTCGCTCTCCCTCACGAATGATGCCGCGTGCACCACGTTTTTGTTTTGTTTTTAACCCCTTCTCAACCCTGAACGTACATTGAAAATACACGCAACCCTAACTTAAAATGCCGGACATTCGAGGCATTTAATAAACTCCACCCGGACAGCCCTGCAAAAGAGGACATATCCCGTGAAAAGAGGAGGTGTGGTCAGTCTATCATAGCCCAGTCGTTGCTAGCATGCCGTGTGTTGTTTTTTTGATTGATTGAAACTTTTATTAGTAGATTGCACAGTACAGTACATATTCCGTACAATTGACCACTAAATGGTAACACCCGAATAAGTTTTTCGACTTGTTTAAGTCGGTGTCCACATAAATCAATTCATGGTGCGCTACTTAATATGTCCGTGTCATTCGGTACACCTCCGAACCGAACCGAAACCCACGTATTGAAACGGTTCAATACAAATACACGTCCCGTTACACCCCTACTGCTTATTGATTGATTGAAACTTTTATTGGTAGATAGCACAGTACAGTACAATTGACCACTAAATGGTAACACCCGAATAAGTTTTTCAACTTGTTTAAGTCGGGTCCACGTTAATCAATTCATGGTACATGATGCTTAGTGTTTCATTAAAGCTGCATCTGTTAAGCAAACAGCTTCTAAATCGGGTGTCCAAAGTGTGGCCCGGGACCATTTGTAGCCCGCAGCTAATGTTTTAGCGGCCATTATAGAACTATAAAGTTAAAGTACCAATGATTGTCACACACACACACACTATGTGTGGCGAAATTATTCTCTGCATTTGACCCATCACCCTTGATCACCCCCTGAGAGGTGAGGGGAGCAGTGTGCAGCAGTGGTGCCGCGTCCGGGAATCATTTTTGGTGATAAATATGTGAAGTGAAGTGAATTATATTTATATAGCGCTTTTCTCAAGTGACTCAAAGCGCTTTACATAGTGACACCCAATATCTAAGTTACATTTAAACCAGTGTGGGTGGCACTGGGAGCAGGTGGGTAAAGTGTCTTGCCCAAGGACACAACGGCAGTAACTAGGATGGCACAAGCGGGAATCGAACCTGCAACCCTCAAGTTGCTGGCACGGCCACTCTACCAACCGAGCTATGCCGCCCCATGTCCATTTTAATTTCCTGGAAATTTGGATAAAACAATAAGTTTAGAAAATATAGATAATACAATAGTTGTCCTAAATGATATGAAAGAGTCGGTGTTGAAATTTTTCGAAACGGTTGAAAAATGTTGACGTAGTTTTGAATTTTAATTGGTTATTTTGGAATTTCGGGAAAAACGTACATTTTTACGAAAGAAAAAATAAGAACATTTGTTGTCCCGACGAAGAGTAATGATTTGAAGGTGGAACGGTCAGAAACAGTTGAAAAATGCGGACTGTGAAAACTTTCCAGGAAGAGGTGAAAAAAAGAGCTTTGGGACACCGAGAATTCTTGGAATTATTTTGAACTTGGAAAATGGTAGTTTGGTTGTCCATGGTGAGTGGACGGTGGACAAAAAGATCATAAAACGTCATTAAAAAAAACATATCAACAGATGATGTAGAGATTTAGGGGTTGAATACAGGAGTCAAAAATAAAATATGACTTGTTTTCAACATTTTTATGACAGACTATTCCGGCTCACAAGGACCCAACTTGAAGGGAGCCCCGATGGTTAAAAAATAAGTTAAAAGGAAAATATTAAAATGGCCTCCGCGTGCTTTGACTTTTTCAGTGTGCGGCTCTCAATGGAAACAGTTTGGACACACCGGACCGAAAACTTATATTGTTATATTCAGCCTTAAAAATAGAAGTTTCTGGATTGTTTGTCCCAAAGTTGTCTTTCTTGTATCTCATGAAGTCTGCCATGATTAGTACTGTTGTTGTTGTTGAAGGAAAAGCGAAGGTTGTGATGCGTCTGTGAAATTAAAGGCCTCCTGAAATGAGATTTTCTTATTTAAACGGGGATAGCAGGTCCATTCTATGTGTCATACTTGATCATTTTGCGATTTTACCATATTTTTGCTGAAAGGATTTAGTAGAGAACATCCACGATAAAGTTTGCAACTTTTGGTCGCTAATAAAAAAGCCTTGCCTTTACCGGAAGTCGCAGATGATGACATCACTGGTGTGAGGGCTCCTCACATCCTCACATTGTTTATAATGGGAGCCTCCAGCAGTAAGAGCTATTCGGACCGAGAAAGCGACAATTTCCCCATTAATTTGAGCGAGGATGAAAGATTCATGGATAAGATAAAAGAAAGAAAAAGCGACGGCTCCAGGCGGCGGCAGTGGTAGCGTTTCAGATGTAATTAGACACATTTACTAGGATAATTCTGGAAGATACCTTATCTGCTTATTGTTTTAATAGTGTTTTAGTGAGATTGTAAAGTCGGATGGCTAGATAGATAGATAGATAGTGCTTTATTTATTCCGTCAGGAGAGTTCCTTCAGGAAAATTACAATTTTCAGCACAATCCCATTCAAGATCAGACAAACATTACAGGGAGACAGAACAGGATCGGTGACGGGTCTGCCGGCTTCCAGCGCCCCTTACAAAAAAGATGACATACAGGTAAACAGGGGGGGGAGGAAAAAAATAGAAGATTAAAATAAAATTAAAAAATCGGTCTTAGCCTAGGCCCTGGAGTGGGGGTGCAGACTGAGGCCAAGGGGAAAAAAAAAAATAATACGCCAGTGTCTCTCAAAGAAGCCATTGGAGGAGCCAATATCACAGCTGCCTTTTTGAGCTGCAGGAGGAAGTCCCATAATCCACTGAAGTCTCCGGTAAGAGCCGACTTAATATCACAATTTACCCATCCAAAAACTCGCCGGTTGGCGTGGAGAAACATGTTCGCTTGACCGCTCTGTGTTCAAGCTTCACAACAAAGACAGAAACACTGCAATCCACCGCTTTCCACCAACAGCATTCTTCTTTATAGTCTCCATTATTATTGAACAAATTGCAAAAGATTCAGCAACACAGATGTCCAAATTACTGTGTAATTATGTGATGAAAAGAGACGACTTTTAGCCGTGTGTGGTGCTGGGCTAATATGTCCCCTCCAACCTGAGACGTCACGCGCACGCGTCATTATTCCGCGATGTTTTCAACAGGAAACTCCGCGGGAAATTTCAAATTGTCATTTAGTAAACTAAAAAGGCCGTATTGGCATGTGTTGCAATGTTAATATTTCATCATTGATATATAAACTATCAGACTGTGTGGTCGGTAGTGAAGTGAAGTGAATTATATTTATATAGCGCTTTTCTCTAGTGACTCAAAGCGCTTTACATAGTGAAACCCAATATCTAAGTTACATTTAAACCAGTGTGGGTGGCACTGGGAGCAGGTGGGTAAAGCGCCTTGCCCAAGGACACAACGGCAGTGACTAGAATGGCGGGAGCGGGAATCGAACCTGCAACCCTCAAGTTGCTGGCACGGCCGCTCTACCAACCGAGCTACGCCGCCCGTAGTAGTGGGTTTAATACGTTACCACATTCTTAAAATAGTATTACATATTATGAATCTTACTACATTACATATATACTTACAGCGTGCTTTTAAAACATTGATAGAGGCTTTTTAGAGCGCTTTATAGGCAGAATAGAGGAACTGTTAGTGGCTCCATTGTTAGCTAACTTTTGCGAGTGTTTATTTACTATTTAGAATGCATAAAAAAGAAAAATGAAGTGAAGCGGCCGGAATGAGAATCAGCACCTCCAAATCCGAGTCCATGGTTCTCGCCCGGAAAAGGGTGGAGTGCCATCTCCAGGTTGGGGAGGAGACTTTGCCCCAAGTGGAGGAGTTCAAGTACCTAGGAGTCTTGTTCACGAGTGGGGGAAGAGTGGATCGTGAGATCGACAGGTGGATCGGTGCGGCGTCTTCAGTAATGCGGACGTTGTACCGATCCGTTGTGGTGAAGAAGGAGCTGAGCCGGAAGGCAAAGCTCTCAATTTACCGGTCGATCTACGTTCCCATCCTCACCTATGGTCATGAGCTTTGGGTCATGACCGAAAGGATAAGATCAGGGGTACAAGCGGCCGAAATGAGTTTCCAGGTCTCTCCCTTAGAGATAGGGTGAGATGCTCTGCCATCCGGGAGGAAATCAAAGTAAAGCCGCTGCTCCTTCACATCGAGAGGAGCCAGATGAGGTGGTTCGGGCATCTGGTCAGGATGCCATCCGAACGCCTCCCTAGGGAGGAGTTTAGGGCACATCCAACCGGTAGGAGGCCACGGGGAAGACCCAGGACACGTTGGGAAGACTATGTCTCCCGGCTGGCCTGGGAACGCCTCGGGATCCCCCGGGAAGAGCTAGACGAAGTGGCTGGGGAGAGGGAAGTCTGGGCTTCCCTGCTTAGGCTGCTGCCCCCGCGACCCGACCTCGGATAAGCGGAAGAAGATGGATGGATGGATGGAAAAAAGAAAAATGTGTTTTTTGGCTTACATAAGGATTGTGAAGGACAAAATGGCAAAATTCTCTTTTAAATTCACCAGGTAAAAAAGCCTAAGAAGCGTTCCCGAACGCCGGCCAAGAAAACGGCCCCCCCCAGAAAGCGTTTCAAGACAAACGTTTCTGATGACGACCTAGACAGCGAGAACGAGGAGAAGGTAAACCGTCGACGCCCCCAATAGCGTTTGTCCACGCTGAGTAACGTCCTGTTTTGTCCGGCTAAGGAGAAGAAGAAGAAGAAACCCGCCGCCAGGACCAAGAAGGCCGACAGCAGCAGCAGGAACACCAACTCAGGTGAGACCCGTTTGCACGCCTCAGGCCCGTTTCTGGCGGCGCCCACTCTCACCTCTGCCGGGCGCAGACGACACGTCGGACGAGGACGAGCCGCTCAGCAGGATGGTCAAACGAGCGCCGAGTGACAAGCAGCTGAAGGAGACCGTGCGCGCTCTTCTGAAGGACGCCGACCTGGAGGAGATGACCATGAAGCAGATCTGCCAAAGGGTGCGTGGCCACGCCTACCAGGGCGGGGGGTTGGGGTGGGCGGGGCTTAGCTCCTCGTACTGGTTGACAGCTTGAAAACTTTGCAGGTGTTTGACACGTATGCTGATCACGACCTGAGCGGCAGGAAAAATTTCATCAAGCAGTCGGTCAAGTCCGTGAGTCAAGCACACACACTCACACACACACACACACATTTAAACACAGAAAGTATTAACGAGTGTTTGTGTGTCGCAGCTCATCACATGAAGAGTGGACGTGATTTACAGTTATGTTGCATCGTGAGAACATTTGTACATTTCCTTTCTATCATGTTTAATTAAAATCTTTCAACTAAAAGTATGCTTCCATCAGTACAATTCACTAAGTACTTGCACTCAGTATTCTTACTTAAGTACACAAGTGCTCACACTGAAACGTACATCAAAATGCAGTAAAATGTACTCCAAACTGGGAGTGTGCAGTAAGGATATGCGATACTGCTGATTTTCTTTCCAATGTGACTAAAATCCAGGCTGGTATCGACGATACCGGTCCGATACTTTGTGCAAATATCGCTTATGTGTCTGCAAAAACTTAAAGTTCCATCCATTTTCTACCGCTTATTCCCTTTCGGGGTCGCGGGGGGCGCTGGCACCTATCTCAGCTACAATCGGGCAGAAGGCGGGGTACACCCTGGACAAGTCGCCACCTCATCGCAGGGCCAACACAGATAGACAACATTCACACTCATATTCACACACGAGGGCCAATTTAGTGTTGCCAATCAACCTAAAGTTGTGTTTGCAAATAATTTCTCTATCTAAAAAAAATAAAAAATGTAAGAAAAAAAGAGCAAAAAAATATGAAAATACTGACAAAAAAATAATTTTTTTAAACTAGTACTAATGATATACATATTTAAAGACTAAATGTTGTTTTAGGTGACGAAGTATATTATTACTAGTTTAAAAAAATAATATTTTTCTAATTACAATCCAATTTTTTTTCTCTTTTTGCCTAAATGTTATTGTTTTTTGTTGTTATTTAAAGCATTTTTTCAAATAAAAAAAATATCAAAATAGTCTACCCCATACTTGACTTTGCAGGATTTGGCCCCTTGGTGGAAAAAGTTGGGACACCCCTGATCTAAAATATCAGAAGCTCTCAAAATAAAAAAATGCACTTAAAATATAAAGAACATTTAGTTAGATAATTAAAAAAAAAAATCCCTACAAATCAATTGAAAAATGACAATAATTAACACTGTTGAATGAGTAATTGAACATTAATAGTTTCATACAGGTTTTACAGTTACACAATCGTATTATTATTCTTACAGAGGAAAAAAAAGCAGAAAATGTAAGAAAAAAAACAAAACGGGATGTAATGAGAAAAAGTTTGAATGTTTTAACTATCAATAATATTATAGCTATAATATTAAGTTCTATCTTTAAATATGTATATTATCTGTATTGGCAATGTTTTAAATCAAAAATATCAACATGGCCCCCGCATACTTTTGACATTCCAGTATGTGGCCTGTGATGGAAAAAGTTTGGACACCCCTATACTTAAAGTATCAGTATTTTAATTTGAGAATCGATATTAGAGCTGGTGTCGATATTTCAGTATCGATCCACACATGACAAAGTGCGCCCTCAATTGGCTACATGGCGGAGGGACTCATTTGAAATACTGGCGGCTGAGGGGCAACATTTGGCGATTAGTGATGCGTGATACCGCAGATTTTGTTTCCCATCCGATACAGAGTACAATTCAGGCTGGTATCTTTGTGCAAATATACTTCATGTGTGTGGTAAAATGTAAAAGTAGTGCATTTCAAGTGTGGAATCATCAAACGATATAAATTGCTTTAATCTGCATTGAATGCGTCACCTTATTTATACTCAACTCTGAATGTAGTGTCCACAAATAACCAACAACACAAACGTTGGCTCCATCTAGTGCAGGGGTGTCAAATGTACGGCCCGTGGGCCGGATCAGGCCCGCGAACAGGTTTTTACCCGGCCCGAGGGATGAGTAGAAAAATGAGCCCAAATTTTTCAATGAAAGAAACTGCTGTTTTAAATGTGTCCATTAGTGTAGAACAGGGGTGCCCATTACGTCAATCGCGAGCTACCAGTCGACCGCGGGGGGGTGTGTCAGTCGATCTCCAGCCAGGCTTTTAAAAAAAATAGACCTAAAAATGAGTGATCATCAATCTTCACCAAGACGTCACTTAAATGACATTCACGGTACCGGAGGGTCTTGTGAGATGACGCTGGCTGCTGCAAGATCATTATTATGAAAATATGACCGAGAGGAAGGCGAGAAACACTTTTTATTTCAACAGACTCTCGCGCCGTACCTTCCGTCAAAACTCTAAAGGCCGACTGCACATTTCCTATCTTCACAATAAAAGCCCTGCTTCATGCTGCCTGCGCTAACTAAATACAGAGTCTCGGAAAACTGGCGTGCACAAGCGATCCCTCAGAAAACTGGGGTGCACATCACTTGTGCACGCCAGCTTTCCCAGACTCTTATTTTGTTAGCGCAGGCAGCATGAAGCAGGGCTTTAATTGTGAAGATAGGAAATGTGCAGTCGGCTTTTAGAGTTTTGACGGAAGGGACGGCGCGAAAGTCTGTTGAAATAAAAAGTGTTTCTCGCCTTCCTCTCTGTCATTTTTTCATAATAATGAACTGGCAGCAGCCAGCGTCATCTCACAAGACCCTCGGGTGCCCTGAATGTCAATCAAGCAAGCTACGGAATTTGCCGCCAATGTTTTTCTTGTAAAGTGTATGGAAGCTGGATGAATTAGATGCCAAAAACCAACCACTTTCATGTGGTATTGTACAGAAAGGACAACTTTTTTTCTCCTCCATTTGAAAATGTGGGCGTTACCATCATTACTGTCTGATTCCAATCAATGCAAGTCATCAGAATCAGGTAATACACCAACTTATATTCTTGTCTTTGTGAAAGAAAGACATCTATATGTGTTACACATGCTTGTATTATCATTAAACACATTTAACTTGTTTACAAAAATGTCTCTTTCATAAATAAATAAATATAAATGATATATAAATGAGGTAGATCTCCTCGAGTTGGTCAATTGAAAAGTAGCTCGCCTGCAGAAAAAGTGTGGGCACCCCTGGTGTAGATGATGATTAATATGTTTTTTTTTTTTTAAAATAAACCACATGTTCGTACACCAGTTGAGGAAAATTAGCAAACTACATAAATAACATCCTGTAATTTGATTTTATTATTTTTTTATCTTGACAGATTGAAAATTAACACTAATGAATTGACGAACATTATCACCTAATTTATTCAGAAAATATAAATAACGACAAACAAAGGTAGAATACTATTAACCGCAACATGTAAGTGCAAAAAACCCCTAAGGATATTATGATTTGTACATTTTCAGAATGTGCTTGTGCTATGTTCAAACAAACAAAACATTCTGAAGTTGTCTTTATTTTTAAGTCATCGTGCCGGGATTTTACCAGTCCGGCCCACTTGGGTGTAGATTTTTCTCCTTGTTGCCCCCGATCTAAAATGAGTTTGACATCCCTGATCTATTGGTACGCCAAATAATCACTTGTATAAAGTACAGTGTTTTATTTCCCTATATTCAAACACAGTGTGACTGTTCAAACTGTGAGTAATGTTACAGAGGCCAAACATATTACATATACCTGTTACAGGCCTATACTGAAACCCACTACTACCGACCACGCAGTCTGATAGTTTATATATCAATGATGAAATATTAACATTGCAACACATGCCAATACAGCCTTTTTAGTTTACTAAATTGCAATTTTAAATTTCCCGCCAAGTGTCCTGTTGAAAACGTCGCGGAATGATGACGCGTGTTTGTGACGTCTCAGGTTGGAGGGGACATATTAGCCCAGCACCACACACGGCTAAAAGTCGTCTCTTCATCACATAATTACACAGTAATTTAGACATTTGTGTTGCTGAATCTTTTGCAATTTGTTCAATTAATAATGGAGACTATAAAGAAGAATGCTGTTGGTGGAAAGCGGTGGATTGCAGCTGTCTTTAGCACCGAGACACAGCCGGTGTTTCTTTGTTTGTTGTGAAGCTTTAACACAGAGCGGTCAAGCGAACATGTTTCTCTATGTCAACCGGCATATTTTTGGATGGGAAAATTGTGATATATATCTTACCGGAGACATCAGTGGATTATGCGTCCTCCTGCAGTAGCTGTCAAAAAAGGCAGCTGTGAGCTTGGCTTCTCTCCGAGACACTGGTGTGTTCACCGCAGCCATCCGACTTTCAGGTATGTCTTTACAATCTCACTAAAACACTATTAAAACAATAAGCAGATGAGGGATCTTCCAGAATTATCCTAGTAAATGTGTCTAATTACATCTGAAACGCTCACACTGCCGGAGCCGTTGCCTTTTATTTATTTATTTTTTATAGTCCTTTACTATCAATATCCTCATCCACAAATCTTTCATCGTCGCTCAGATTAATGGGGAAATTGTCGCTTTCTCGGTCCGAATTGCTCTTACTGCTGGTGGCTCACATTATAAACAATGTGAGGATGTGAGGAGCCTTCACACCGGTGACATCACGCGCACATACTTCTGGTAAAGGCAAGGCTTTTTTATTAGCAACCAAAAGTTGCGAACTTTATCGTGGATGTTCTGTATTAAATCCTTTCAGCAAAAATATGGCAATATCGCGAAATGATCAAGTATGACACAAAGAATGGACCTGCTATCCCCGTTTGAATAAGAAAATCTCATTAGAAGCATTTAAGTCTCACCTTAAAACTCATTTGTATACTCTAGCCTTTAAATAGACTCCCTTTTTAGACCAGTTGATCTGCCGTTTCTTTTCTTTTTCTTCTATGTCCCACTCTCCCTTGTGGAGGGGGTCCGATCCGATCCGGTGGCCATGTACTGCTTGCCTGTGTATCGGCTGGGGACATCTCTGCGCTGCTGATCCTCCTCCGCTTGGGATGGTTTCCTGCTGGCTCCGCTATGAACGGGACTCTCGCTGCTGTGTTGGATCCGCTTTGGACTGGACTCTCGCGACTGTGTTGGATCCATTATGGATTGAACTTTCACAGTATCATGTTAGACCCGCTCGACATCCATTGCTTTCCTCCTCTCCAAGGTTCTCATAGTCATCATTGTCACCGACGTCCCACTGGGTCATTATTGTCACCGATGTCCCACTGGGTGTGAGTTTTCCTTGCCCTTATGTGGGCCTACCAAGGATGTCGTAGTGGTTTGTGCAGCCCTTTGAGACACTAGTGATTTAGGGCTATATAAGTAAACATTGATTGATTGATTGATTGATTTCAGTAGGCCTTTAAATAAAACCTCTGCTTTGTTTTTAATGAGTACTTAGGCCTGCAACACTGCTGTATTTTAACGTGGGTCATCGAGGAGTGATTTCCATATGTTAATATTCAGTGTTTTAACGTTCATAGCTTTAATTTGGGAAAACTTCCGATCCGTTTTTGAGGTGGTCTGTCATAGCGATGGAAAGTACAGTAGTGGACAGAAGAAGGTGAATATCATGATGGATGCGTGTACAACAGTCATGTATTTGGGACAGTACTACAACATTTAGAGAACATAGTGTACTCAAAAGTGTGTGGTTGAGATGACGTCGTTGTTTGTTTGACCTTAGAACCTGGCAGGGCGTTGCTGCTGCAGACGTGACAACACCCCCATCTAGTGGACAAAGCTGCTCACTGCTCCAATCGGGATAAGATGGGGGGCGGTGGGGAGGCGAACGTTCATGTTCGTGATGACGGCATGGTCCCGCTTTCTTCCATTCATTGGCTGCTGATCTCTCCCAGCAGCCAATAGGTGGTCATCTTTCCTTTGCCTTTGACTTGCACGTCGCCTCTCAGCTCCAGCTGGAAGCAGCCGAACTCCTGCAGGACGTCGCAGGTGGCGGACGACACGTGGATCTTCAAAGCTGCGCGCGCACACACACACACAGACAGGCGTGGGTCAACGTGGCAACATCACAAATGTCATGTGTTCACCTTCTCCGCTGGACTCCATCCTGGACGAGGTGTTGACCGTGTCACCAAACAGACAGTAACGAGGCATCTTCAGGCCCACCACACCCGCACACACCGGACCTACACACACACAAGCAGGACTCTTATTTTGAAAACCACATTTTCTCAAAGCAAGTAACACCTAAGAAAAGACTTGGCTCTCCAAGTAGCGAAGTAGGCCTAAGTGTTCATTATAAACCATGCAGAAGTACCCATAGGCGCCGATCTACATTTCTGCCAGTGTGTGTGTGTATTAGTGTTGTCCCGATACCAACATTTTGTTACTGGTAAATAAATAATAAATAATAAATGGGTTGTACTTGTATAGCGCTTTTCTACATTCAAGGTACTCAAAGCGCTTTGACGCTACTTCCACATTTACCCATTCACACACACATTCACACACTGATGGGAGGGAGCTGCCATGCAAGGCGCCAACCAGCACCCATCAGGAGCAAGGGTGAAGTGTCTTGCACAGGACACAACGGACGTGACGAGGTTGGTACTAGGTGGGGACTGAACCACGGACCCTCGGGTTGCGCACGGCCACTCTTCCACTGCGCCACGCCGTCCCTGAATTTGAATCATAGTCAATCAGTCTGCGCGAGGAATGAACCGATTATAAAAAATAATCATGCCCAAAAACCCCTGCAGTGCCGTAATAGTGGAGGTTATGAGGAAAATCTTCTACCGCTTGCACTTTAGAAGGCAAAGGAATCGCACCCAGCATCGAAATGCAGTGACCTAAGAAATCGATATTTATATATATATATATATATATATATATATATATATATATATATATATATTAGAGATGCGCGGATAGGCAATTATATCATCCGCAACCCCGATCAGTAAAGTCGTCATCCACCCGCCACCCACCCGAACCAACATTTCATCAAACCCACACCCGCCCGTTCTTATATATCTAATATAGATGATGCAAGGCACTAGTGAGGTTAGAAAGTGTAACTCCCTCCAAATAGCACAGACACAATGGCTTTCTTGAACTGATTTATTTGAAGGCTTCCTCTCCCTTCAAATTCACCGTGAAAACTGTAATAAATAAAGCACGTTACAAACGTAAAAATAATAACATGCACAGCGTGCGGATCAAACATTTTACCAAGTAAAATACCAACAAATGACACATACTGGTACCAAAAGTATTTCGGTACTTTTCTAAATAAAAGGCAACCACAAAAAATGTCATTATTGGCTTATTTTTGTTTTGTTTTTTGTTTTTTACAAAAAAAATCTTAGTGTACATTAAAGGCCTACTGAAATGAGATTTTGTGAATTTTGTGAATGTGAATTATATTTATATAGCGCTTTTCTCAAGTGACTCAAAGCGCTTTACATCGTGACACCCAATATCTAAGTTACATTTAAACCAGTGTGGGTGGCACTGGGAGCAGGTGGGTAAAGTGTCTTGCCCAAGGACACAACGGCAGTGACTAGGATGGCACAAGCGGGAATCGAACCTGCAACCCTCAAGTTGCTGGCACGGCCACTCTACCAACCGAGCTATGCCGCCCCCCATTTTCTTATTTAAACGGGGATAGCAGGTCCATTCTATGTGTCATACTTGGTCATTTCGCGATATTGCTATATTTTTGCTGAAAGGATTTACTAGAGAACATCGACGACAAAGTTCGCAACTTTAGGTCGCTAATAAAAAGGCCTTGCCTTTACCAGATGTAGCAGACGATGACATCACCGGTGTGAGGCCTCCTCACATCCTCACATTGTTTATAATGTGAGCCTCCAGCAGCAAGAGCTATTCGGACCGAGAAAGCGACAATTTCCCTATTAATTTGAGCGAGGATGAAAGATTCGTGGATGAGGAAATTTATAATGTAAGACTACAAAAAAATAAAGTTAAAAAAAAAAGCGATTGCATTGGGAGTGATTCAGATGTTTTTAGACACATTTACTAGGATAATTCTGGGAAATCCCTTATCTTTCTAGTGTTGCTGGATGGATGTTACTGCATTGTTCAGCAGACTAAATTAGGAGCCTTTGTTGGTTTACTTACTACTAAAAGACAAGTTTTCTCATATGTTCAATATTTTATTTAAGGACAAACTTTCAATAAGAAACATGTTTAAAGGCCTACTGAAATGAGATTTTCTTATTTAAACGGGGATAGCAGGTCCATTCTATGTGTCATACTTGATCATTTGGCGATATTGCCATATTTTTGCTGAAAGGATTTAGTAGAGAACATCCACGATAAAGTTCGCAACTTTAGGTCGCTAATAAAAAAGCCTTGCCTTTACCGGAAGTAGCAGACGATGTCCGCGTGACATCACGGGTTGTAGGGCTCCTCACATCCTCACATTGTTTACAATCATAGCCAGCAGCAGTTAGAGCTATTCGGACCGAGAAGGCGACAATTTCCCCATTAATGTGAGCGAAGATGAAAGATTCGTGGATGAGGAAATTTAGAGTGAAAGACTACAACAACAACAACAAAAAGGCGATTGCAGTGAGATCGATTCAGATGTTATAAGACACATTTCCTAGGATAATTCTGGAAAATCCCTTATCTGCCTATTTTGTTGCTAGTGTTTTAGTGAGTTAAATAGTACCTTAAAGTCGGAGGGGTGTGACCACGGGTGTTTTGACGCCAGAGTCTCTAAGAGAAGTCACGGCAGCTGCAGGAGGTCGCTGGCTCCGCTGATCTCCGGTAAGAGGTGACTTATTACCACAATTTTCTCAACGAAAACTGCCGGTTGACATGTAGTCGGGATCCATGTTCGCTTGACCGCTCTGATCCATAGTAAAGCTTCACCTCCAGGTATTTTAAACAAGGAAACACTGTGTGTTTGTGTGGCTAAAGGCTAAAAGCTTCTCTCCCCCATCTTTCTACTTTGACTTCTCCATTATTAATTGAACAAATTGCCCAAGATTCAGCAACACAGATGTCCAAAATACTGTGTAATTGCGCTTTGAAAAGAGACGACTTTTAGCCGCAAGTGGTGCTGAGCTAATATGTCCCCTCCAACCAATAACGTCACAAACACGCGTCATCATTCCACGACCTTTTCAACAGGAAACTCCGCAGGAAATTTAAAATTGTAATTTAGTAAACTAAAAAGGCCGTATTGGCATGTGTTGCAATGTTAATATTTCATCATTGATATATAAACTATCAGACTGCGTGGTCGCTAGTAGTGGGTTTCAATAGGCTTTCAAGCACAATGCACACGAGCGAATGAAGAGCATACTTACTCAACAGCCATACATCTCACACTAAAGGTGGCATATCAACAATGCCAACACTGCCAACACTTTCCTTGTTTAAAATTCCCGGAGGTGAAGCTTTACTATGGATCAGAGCGGTCAAGCGAACATGGATCCGACCACGTCAACCGGCAGTTTTCGGTGAGAAAATTGAGGTAAAAAGTAGCCTCCTACCGGAGATCAGCGGAGCCAGCGACCTCCTGCAGCTGCCGTGACTTCTCTTAGAGACTCTGGCGTCAACACACCCGTGGCCACACCCCTCCGACTTTAAAGTACTATTTAACTCACTAAAACACTAGCAACACAATAGACAGATAAGGGATTTTCCAGAATTATCCTAGGAAATGTGTCTTATAACATCTGAATCGATCTCACTGCAATCGCCTTTTTTTGTTGTTGTTGTAGTCTTTCACTCTAAATTTCCTCATCCACGAATCTTTCATCCTCGCTCACATTAATGGGGAAATTGTCGCCTCCTCGGTCCGAATAGCTCTAACTGCTGCTGGCTATGATTGTAAACAATGTGAGGATGTGAGGAGCCCTACAACCCGTGATGTCACGCGGACATCGTCTGCTACTTCCGGTAAAGGCAAGGCTTTTTTATTAGCGACCTAAAGTTGCAAACTTTATCGTGGATGTTTTCTACTAAATCCTTTCAGCAAAAATATGGCAATATCGCCAAATGATCAAGTATGACACATAGAATGGACCTGCTATCCCTGTTTAAATAAGAAAATCTCATCTCAGTAGGCCTTTAAACATGTTTCTTATTGAAAGTTTGTCCTTAAATAAAATAGTGAACATACGACACAACTTGTCTTTTAGTAGTAAGTAAACAAACAACGGCTCCTAATTTAGCTGCTGACATATGCAGTAACATTGTGTCATTTATAATTCTATTATTTTGTCAACATTATTAAGGACAAGTGGTAGAAACTTGTTCATTTACTGTTAATATCTGCCTACTTTCTCTTTTAACATGTTCAATCTACACTTCTGTTCAAATGTGATAATCGCTTATTCTTCTGTTGTTTGATACTATACATTAGTTTTGGATGATACCACAAATTTGGGTATCCATCCGATACCAAGTAGCTACAGGATCATACATTGGTCATATTCTAAGTCAGGGGTAGGGAACCTATGGCTCTAGAGCCAGATGTGGCTCTTTTGATGACTGCACCTGGCTGTCAGATACATCTTAGCTGACATTGCTTAACACGATAAGTAATGAATAACTCCGCTAGTAATCACAGTGTTAAAAATAACGGTCTGAATATAAACCATTCTCATGCATTTCAACCCATCCATCCGGTTTCTACCGCACCTGTTCATTGATTGATTGATTGATACTTTTATTAGTAGATTGCACAGTACAGTACATATTCCGTATAATTGACCACTAAATGGTAACACTCGAATAAGTTTTTCAACTTGTTTAAGTCGGGGTCCACGTTAATCAATTCATGGTACAAATATATACTATCAACATAATACAGTCATCACACAAGTTAATCATCATAGTATGTACATTGAATTATTTACATTATTTACAATCCGGGGGGTGGGATGAGGAGCTTCGGTTGATATCAGTACTTCAGTCATCAACAATTGCATCAACAGAGAAATGTGGACATTGAAACAGTGTAGGTCTTATTTAGTAGGATATGTACAGCCAGCAGAGAACATAGTGAGTTCAGATAGCATAAGAACAAGTATATACATTAGAAGTACATTTGAGTTGTTTATAATCCGGGGAGATGGGATGTGAAAGGAGGAGGGTATTAGTAAAGTGTTGAAGTTGCCTGGAGGTGTTGTTTTAGAGCGGTTTTGAAGGAATATAGAGATGCACTTACTTTTACACCTGTTGGGAGTGCATTCCACATTGATGTGGCATAGAAAGAGAATGAGTTAAGACCTTTGTTAGATCGAAATCTGGGTTTAACGTGGTTTGTGGAGCTCCCCCTGGTGTTGTGGTTATGGCGGTCATTTACGCTAAGGAAGTAATTTGACATGTACTTCGGTATCAAGGAGGTGTAGCGGATTTTATAGACTAGGCTCAGTGCAAGTTGTTTTACTCTGTCCTCCACCCTGAGCCAGCCCACTTTGGAGAAGTGGGTTGGATTGAGGTGTGATCAGGGGTGGAGGTCTAAAAGTAACCGGATTAGCTTATTCTGGGATATTTGTGGAGTCTAGATTTGAGGATTTTGGAGGTGCTGGGGTACCAGGAGGTGCAAGCGTAATCGAAGAAGGGTTGAATGAGAGTTCCCGCTAGAATCCTCAAGGTGTTTTTGTTGACCAAAGAGGAGATTCTGTAGAGGAATCTCGTTCTTTGGTTGACCTTTTTGATCACCTTGGTTGCCATTTTATCACAGGAAAGATTAGCCTCTAGAATGGAACCTAGGTAGGTGATCTCATCCTTCCTGGTGATAACAATGTCACCCATGAAGTTCAAGAAGTCACAATAATGGTAAGAAGTATTTTATTCGTTGTTTAGCTTCAGAATAACAATGTTATTAAAAATAATAAGAGACTTATTATCCTCTAAAAATGTTGGTCTTACTTAAAAATGCATGCATTTAGTTGTATTCAGTGTTAAAAATAAAATAAAATGATATGGCTCTCACGGAAATACATTTAAAAATATTTGGCTTGTATGGCTTTCTCAGCCCAAAAAGTTTCCGACCCGTGTTCTGAGTCCTCATGTGTCCAGGGACGTATTTCCTGAGTTTATAAACATAATATAAATAAAATGAAAATAAAAAGAAAGAAGATTCGTTAACGCTCATAGTAGTATCGACTAGATACGCTATTGTACGTGGTATCGTTACAGTGGATGTTAAGTGTAGATCCACCAATGGCTTTTGTTTGTATTGTAGCATCCCGGAAGAGTTGGCGCTGCAGGGAATTCTGGGAATTTCTTCTGTAGTGTTTATGTTGCGGTGCAAAAATTCTTCCAAAATGTGTTTGTCGTTGTTGCTTAGTGGAGTTTCACTTTATGGCACATATTTATGACAGTGTTGGCATTGTTCATATTGCCACCCTTAGTGTGACATGTATGGCTGTTGAGTAAGTATGCCCTTCATTCGCTCGTGTGCATTGTGCTTAAAAGCCTAATGAAACCCACTACTAGCGACCACGCAGTCTGATAGTTTATATATCAATGATGAAATATTAACATTGCAACACATGCCAATACGGCCTTTTCAGTTTACTAAATTACAATTTTAAATTTCCCGCGGAGTTTCTTGTTGAAAACGTCGCGGAATGATGACATGTGTGCGTGACATCTCAAGTTGGAGGGGACATACTAGTGCAGCACCACTTGCGGCTAAAAGTCGTCTCTTTTCATCGCATAATTAGACAGTATTCTGGACATGTGTTGCTGAATCTTTTACAATTTATTCAATTAATAATGGAGAAGTCAAAGTAGAAAGATGGAGGTGGGAAGCTTTTAGCCTTTAGCCACACAAACACACGGTGTTTCCTTGTTTAAAATTCCCGAAGGTGAAGCTTTACTATGGATCAGAGCGGTCAAGCGAACATGGATCGCGACTACTGGTCGACCGGCAGTTTTCGGTGAAAAATTGTGGTAATATGTCGCCTCTTACCGGAGATCAGCGGAGCTTCTGTCGTGCTGCTGCTGCCGTGACTAATTCCCTCAGAGACTGGCGTCAAGACACCCGTGGACACACCCCTCCGACTATCAGGTACTATTAATGTCAGAAAAATTCTGTGTAAATTATCAAATAAGACTTTGTATTACATTGTGTTCCTGGCGAGAAAACACAATGCTAGAGCTTCCCAAGAAGAATGCTGGTCTTCCGGGCGGACAGATGGCAGAATCTGCCCAACTTCCACAGGCACTCTTTCAAGTATTTTTACGAACTCTTTCTTTGTTTTTTTATGGGACCCTCTTTGAACAATTTTATAGGAATTTCTTTGAAGTGTTCGGGAACCGAAGGCAAAGCTAGTCACGACCAACTTCCTTGAGGAAGCAGCTGTGGGAAGGAGGGGGTGAATATCAAATAAAGAAAGAGGAGCACGGTCTTGGGGGAGAGCATGGTGCAGGAATGGTACAGACAGTACCAGGCCGTGTCTCTCCTCAAACTTGAGTCCAAATTTAACTCAGTCGCTGTTTGATTCCTTGTCTTTTGTCTCGTTATAATAGATGTCATCAGTGTTTGAACCTGACAATTAAACTCACTAAAACACTAGCAACACCATAAAAAGATAAGGGATTTCCCAGAATTATCCTAGTAAATGTGTCTAAAAACATCTGAACCGCTCACAACTTAATTTTTTTATTTTTTCTAGTCCTCCGCTATCAATATCCTCATCCGCGAATCTTTCACCCTCGCTCAAATTAATGGGGAAATTGTCGTTTTCTCGATCCGAATAGCTCTTTTTGTTGGAGGCTCCCATTATAAACAATGTGAGGATGTGAGGAGCCATCACACCGGTGACGTCATCGTCTGCTACTTCCGGTACAGGCAAGGCTTTTTTATTAGCGACCAAAAGTTGCGAACTTTATCGTCGATGTTCTCTACTAAATCCTTTCAGCAAAAATATGGCAATATCGCCAAATGATCAAGTATGACACATAGAATGGACCTGCTATCCCCGTTTAAATAAGAACATCTCATTTCAGTAGGCCTTGAAAGTCAAGATAATTGTGACATTAGAGCTTGATCAGGCTTTGTTATTTATAGACTAAATGATTTGTGACATTTATGTAAACTCGCCATAAAATGAACAACAATAGGATTGATTTTCCAAAAATGAATGTAAAGATTGAACGTTGTCATCAATCCCACATAGGTGCTCGGTATCGGGCCAAAGCAGTATATATAGTATTTTTGGCCATGCGACAATACACACAGTTTGAACAGTAACACTGTGTTTAAATACCAGATACAGGTCAAACTTGTTTGACTCGTGTGTGTGTGTTTTGTAAAACTGACCGCTGTGGACGCCGATCCTCAGCTTAAGCTGCTCGTCAGGTCGATGGCGGATCTTGAAGCTGCTGACGGCGTCCAGCAGGGCGAGGGCCATGCGCGCCACCTCCCGGCCGTGCAGCTTGCCGTTCCTCACCGGCAGCCCCGAGACCACCATGTACGCGTCTCCGATGGTCTCCACCTGGTGGCGCCAGTTGTGTTATAAACTCCTTGTCTTGAATGGCATACTTGCATCAGTACACTTCAGTAAGTACACTGTGTAACCATTGAGAGTGCAGTACCGGGGGTGTCCAGAGAGCGTAAACAAAGAGCAAATAGCTGTAAAGAACAGCGGAAAGATAGTGTAACTAAGGGGGCGCAATGTTTTTTGTTTTTTTTTCAACCCTCAACAAATACAGTGGGGCAAAAAAGTATTTAGTCAGCCACCGATTGTGCAAGTTCTCCCACTTAGAAAAATGACAGAGGTCTGTTATTTTCATCATAGGTACACTTCAACTGTGAGAGACAGAATGTGAAAAAAAAATCCAGGAATTCACATTGTAGGAATTTTAAATAATTTATTTGTAAATTATGGTGGAAAATAAGTATTTGGTCAACCATTCCTCACTGATGGAAGGAGATTTTGGCTCCAAATCTCACGATACATGGCCCCATTCATTCTTTCCTTAACACGGATCAATCGTCCTGTCCCCTTAGCAGAAAAACAGACCCAAAGCATGATGTTTCCAGCTCCCCATGCTTCACAGTAGGTGGGTGTTCTTGGGATGCAACTCAGTATTCTTCTTCCTCCAAACACGACGAGTTGAGTTTATACCAAAAAGTTCTATTTTGGTTTCATCTAACCACATGACATTCTCCCAATCCTCTGCTGTATCATGCTAGAGCTCTCTGGCAAACTTCAGACGGGCCTGGACATGCACTAGCTTAAGCAGGGGGACACCTCTGGCACTGCAGGATTTGATTCCCTGTCGGCGTAGTGTGTTACTGATGGTAATCTTTGTTAATTTGGTCCCAGCTCTCTGCTGGTCATTCACCAGGTCCCCCTGTGTGGTTCTGGGATTTTTGCTCACCGTTCTCATGATCATTTTGACCCCACGGAATGAGATCTTGTGTGGAGCCCCAGATCGAGGGAGATTACCAGTGGTCTTGTATGTCTTCCATTTTCTGATAATTGCTCCCACAGTTGATTTTTTCACACCAAGCTGCTTGCCTATTGTAGATTCACTCTTCCCAGTCTGGTGCAGGTCTACAATTCTTTTCCTGGTGTCCTTCGACAGCTCTTTGGTCTTGGCCACAGTGGAGTTTGGAGTCTGACTGTTTGAAGCTGTGGACAGGTGTCTTTTATACGGATAACGAGTTCAAACAAGTGCCATTAATACAGGTAACGAGTGGAGGACAGAAGAGCTTCTTAAAGAAGAAGTTACAGGTCTGAGAAAGCCAGAGATCTTCCTTGTTCGAAGTGACCAAATACTTATTTTCCACCATAATTTACAAATAAATTCTTTAAAATTCCTACAATGTGAATTACAGGATTTTTTTCACATTCTGTCTCTCACAGTTGAAGTGTACCTATGATGAAAATTACAGACCTCTGTCATCATTTTAAGTGGGAGAACTTGCACAATGGGTGGCTGACTAAATACTTTTTTTGCCCCATTTAACTTCCTGCTTCTCAAGAACGATACTGATATCTGATTAACTTATTTTATATCTATTATTTATAGATTCAAACACCTTTTTTGCGGCCTCACTTTCGGGCAGCTTCTTTAGCAGCGGGCGGCTTTCAAAGCGATTTTAAAACACCGTCGTAATGATGTTGCTCTTTAAGCTAGTTGATACGGTTTGATGTGGTGGTGTTCCCCAAGGGTCAGATTTAGGCCCCGTTCCTTTTAATTTGTACACGCTCCCTCTCGGCGGTGTCATCAGTTGTGCTGCTGACACACGTGATTACATTCACAAGATCAATTGATGCACTTTTTAAATGTAGTTCAGATATTACATCTTGGATGTCAAAACACTTCCTCCGGCTTAACCAGGGCAAGCATGAGGTTTTAATTCTGGGTCCGAGGGCCTAGAGCAGGGGTCACACCCCCTCTAGCTCCATGCGGACCCGAGTGACGTGTCGACAGCCTGTTTTCACGTCCGCTTTCCCACAATATAAACAGAGTGCCTGCCCAATGACGTTATAGCTGTACAATGATCGAGGGCGTGTTTTTGGTTTCTTATGTGGGTTTATTGTTAGGCAATCTCATTAACGTCCTCCCAGCGCGTTAACAACACACAACAACAGCAGTCACATTTTCGTCTACCGTAAACAGCAATGTTGTGAAACTCTTAAACAGGACAATACTGCCATCTACTGTGCATGCATGTGTGACAATAACATCTACTTTTAGAGCAGTGGTTCTCAACCTTTTTTCCGAGTTGAACCCCCTGTGAACATTTTTTATTTATTTTATTTATTTATTTATTTATTTATTTTGGCAATCTTCACATAAAACAAAGAACAACAACAAAAAAAAGGAAAACAAAAAAAACACTCATTTGAGCAATGATTGAGCCGAAAGGGTGTAGGTTGAAGCAACGCTTATATAAACCTACCCCATCACAACAAGAACAAGATTCAAAAATATATAAAATCTAAAACATGCTTCACTTATATTACTTTTTTTTAAGCAATATATAAGCAACATATATGTAGCACACGTCTCATATACAGTTTAACATTTAAATCAAACATATACATTTGTACACTTATATATATATGTATATATATATATATATATGTATATATATATATATATGTATATATATATATATATATATATATATATATATATATATATATATATATATATATATATATATACACATTTTTTAAATTCCAGTACCCCTTATTCAGAGCAAAGCATTTTTGGTTGAAAAAAAAAAAAGATAAACAAGTAAAATACAGCACTATGTCATCAGTTTCTGATTCATTAGGGACGGCGTGGCGCAGTGGGAGAGTGGCCGTGCGCAACCCGAGGGTCACTGGTTCAAATCCCACCTAGAACCAACCTCGTCACGTCCGTTGTGTCCTGAGCAAGACACTTCACCCTTGCTCCTGATGGGTGCTGGTTGGCGCCTTGCATGGCAGCTCCCTCCATCAGTGTGTGAATGTGTGTGTGAATGGGTAAATGTGGAAGTAGTGTCAAAGCGCTTTGAGTACCTTGAAGGTAGAAAAGCGCTATACAAGTACAACCCATTTATCATTATTATCATTTAAATTGTATAACAGTGCAAAATATTGCTCATTTGTAGTGGTCTTTCCTGAACTATTTGGAAAAAAAGATATAAAAATAACTAAAAACTTGTTGAAAAATAAAGATTTCTACACATACTGCGATGAGGTGGCGACTTGTCCAGGGTGTACGCCGCCGTCCACCCGATTGCAGCTGAGATAGGCACCAGCCCCCCCCGCGTCCCCAAAGTAAATAAGCGGTGGGAAAAATGGATGGATATCTGTAAATATACGCCTCCCCTCTTAACCACGCCCCTTGGCCCCCCCCCGGCCACGCCTCCCGTCTGAGTACCGACAGTGTATTGCAATTTGCTGCACCGCACCCCGCAGTGTGAAGGCTACGCACTTAAAAGACCAAGTGTACGTTGGCTAGTGCACTCATTGTGTTTTTGTGCGCTGCCTTACCTTGTAAACGTCAAAGTTGTCTATGATGGCGTCGAAACATGTGTACAGGTCGTTGAGCAGCGTCACCACCTGTAACGCCACCAGATCTTTTGTTAGCCCACGGGGAATCGAGCTAGAGCTTTAGCTGGACCCGCTCACGGCTCACCTCCATGGGCGTGCTCTCTGCAGAGATGCTGGTGAAGCCCACAATGTCGCTGAAGTAGATGGTGACCGAGTCGAAGGCTTCGGCCTGGACCGTCTCGCCTCGTTTTAACTGCTCCGCCACCGAGCTGCACTCAACGCACAAACACACACACACACAACTTATGAGTGTGTGCTGCTGTGTGGTCTGTGACAATGCCCAGTACTGACTGCGGTAGAATCTGGTAGAGGAGCGCTTCGGCTTTGCGTTTCTCCTCATGATAAGCTTGTGTTCGTTCTTCCACCAGCTCTTCCAAGTTGTTGGCGTATTGTTCCATCCGGGACAACAGGTTGTCCAGGATGTTGGTCCTGGACTCCCTGCACATAGACACAAACGCACAGTTGGAGGATGTGCCGCGGAGGGATAACGTCTTGCTGAGCTTGTTTACTTGTTGTGCTTGCGTAGAATTATTTGGATGTGGTTGAATTCGGGCCTCTCGGTGGGCTCCTCTGCCCAGCAGCGCTGCATCAGCTGACCCAGTTCTGGGCTGTGACTGTGAGGGTCCACAGTGGGTCTGAGACACGGCCATTCACCCAGCACCACGCGGTCCACAATCTCTGCAGCACAGGAAGTTAACAATGAATGTCTTCATGCTGGGATCAGACCTAAATTGAGGACCTGGTCCTCACCTTTGGGACTGAGTGGGTTGCCCTCTAGGTAGAACGCTCCTCGCCGTAGCGCCACCTCCTGGAGGATGATTCCAAAGCTGTAGATGTCGCCCTTTTGAGTCCCCTGAGGAGGAGGAGAGTCCATCTGGAGAAGTTCAGGTGCCATCCACAGCCTCTCTGCGGGGTCAAAAAGACAGTCGGACACGGCTCACTTTGCGAAATCCGTCATCAACTCACGGGCGTAGTAAGAATGGGCGTCTTTTTCTGACTGGCTCTCAGCCTGAAGACTGCTCAGACCGTAGTCTGTGATCTTCAGCACGAAGCGCTTGTCCACCACACAGTTGGACGACTTCAGTTTCCCATGGGAGACGATGACGCTGTTGTGGAGGAAAACCATGCCCTGCAA